>NW_028270155.1:41042120-41194620 GCF_037043375.1 Chiloscyllium plagiosum
CTGCTCTCTGATTCAGATGTTACTGCAATTGGCTTCTACTGCTCTCTTACTGCTCTTTGATTCAGATGTTATTGCAATCGGCTTCTACTGCACTCTTACTGCTCTCTGATTCTGATGTTACTGTAATCGGCTTCTACTGCACTCTTACTGCTCTCTGATTCAGATGTTACTGCAATCGGCTTCTCCTCCTCTCTTACTGCTCTTTGATTCAGATGTTACTGCAATCGGCTTCTACTGCACTCTTACTGCTCTCTGATTCAGATGTTACTGTAATCGGCTTCTACTGCACTCTTACTGCTCTCTGATTCTGATGTTACTGTAATCGGCTTCTACTGCACTCTTACTGCTCTTTGATTCAGATGTTACTGCAATCGGCTTGTACTGCACTCTTACTGCTCTTTGATTCAGATGTTACTGCAATCGGCTTGTACTGCACTCTTACTGCTCTCTGATTCAGATGTTATTGCAATCAGCTTCTACTGCACTCTTACTGCTCTCTGATTCAGATGTTACTGCAATCGGCTTCTACTGCACTCTTACTGGTCTCTGGTTCAGATGTTACTGCAATCGGCTTCTACTGCACTCTTCCTGCTCTCTGATTCAGATGTTACTGTAATCGGCTTCTACTGCACTCTTCCTGCTCTCTGATTCAGATGTTACTGTAATCGGCTTCTACTGCACTCTTACTGCTCTCTGATTCAGATGCTACTGCAATCGGCCTCTACTGCACTCTTACTGGTCTCTGATTCAGATGTTACTGTAATCGGCTTCTACTGCACTCTTACTGCTCTCTGATTCAGATGCTACTGCAATCGGCCTCTACTGCACTCTTACTGCTCTCTGATTCAGATGTTACTGCAATCGGCTTCTACTGCACTCTTACTGCTCTCTGATTGAGATGTTACTGCAATCGGCTTCTACTGCACTCTTACTGCTCTCTGATTCAGATGTTACTGCAATCGGCTTCTACTGCACTCTTACTGCTCTTTGATTCAGATGTTACTGCAATCGGCTTGTACTGCACTCTTACTGCTCTTTGATTCAGATGTTACTGCAATCGGCTTGTACTGCACTCTTCCTCCTCTCTGATTCAGATGTTACTGCAATCAGCTTCTACTGCACTCTTACTGCTCTCTGATTCAGATGTTACTGCAATCGGCTTCTACTGCACTCTTACTGCTCTCTGATTCAGATGTTACTGCAATCGGCTTCTACTGCACTCTTTCTGGTCTCTGGTTCAGATGTTCCTGCAATCGGCTTCTCCTGCACTCTTACTGCTCTCTGATTCAGATGTTACTGCAATCGGCTTCGCCTGCACTCTTACTGCTCTCTGATTCAGATGTTACTGCAATCAGCTTCTACTGCACTCTTACAGCTCTCTGGTTCAGATGTTACTGCAATCGGCTTCTACTGCACTCTTACTGCTCTCTGATTCAGATGTTACTGCAATCGGCTTCGCCTGCACTCTTACTGCTCTCTGATTCAGATGTTACTGTAATCAGCTTCTACTGCACTCTTACAGCTCTCTGGTTCAGATGTTACTGCAATCGGCTTCTACTGCACTCTTACTGCTCTCTGATTCAGATGTTACTGCAATCGGCTTCTACTGCACTCTTACTGCTCTCTGATTCAGATGTTACTGCAATCGGCTTCTACTGCACTCTTACTGCTCTTTGATTCAGATGTTACTGCAATCGGCTTCTACTGCACTCTTACTGCTCTCTGATTCAGATGTTACTGCAATCAGCTTCTACTGCACTCTTACAGCTCTCTGGTTCAGATGTTACTGCAATCGGCTTCTACTGCACTCTTCCTGCTCTCTGATTCAGTTGTTCCTGCAATCGGTATCTACTGCACTCTTACTGCTCTCTGATTCAGATGTTACTGCAATCAGCTTCTACTGCACTCTTACAGCTCTCTGGTTCAGATGTTACTGCAATCGGCTTCTACTGCACTCTTACTGCTCTCTGATTCAGTTGTTCCTGCAATCGGTATCGACTGCACTCTTACTGGTCTCTGATACAGATGTTACTGCAATCGGCTTCTACTGCACTCTTACTGCTCTCTGATTCAGATGTTACTGTAATCGGCTTCTACTGCACTCTTACTGCTCTCTGATTCAGATGTTACTGCAATCGGCTTCTACTGCACTCTTACTGCTCTCTGATTCAGATGTTACTGCAATCGGCTTCTACTGCTCTCTTACTGCTCTTTGATTCAGATGTTATTGCAATCGGCTTCTACTGCACTCTTACTGCTCTCTGATTCAGATGTTACTGTAATCGGCTTCTACTGCACTCTTACTGCTCTCTGATTCAGATGTTACTGCAATCGGCTTCTCCTCCTCTCTTACTGCTCTTTGATTCAGATGTTACTGCAATCGGCTTGTACTGCACTCTTACTGCTCTTTGTTTCAGATGTTACTGCAATCGGCTTGTACTGCACTCTTACTGCTCTCTGTTTCAGATGTTACTGCAATCAGCTTCTACTGCACTCTTACTGCTCTCTGATTCAGATGTTACTGCAATCGGCTTCTACTGCACTCTTACTGGTCTCTGGTTCAGATGTTACTGCAATCGGCTTCTACTGCACTCTTACTGCTCTCTGATTCAGATGTTACTGCAATCGGCTTCTACTGCACTCTTACTGCTCTCTGATTCAGATGTTACTGTAATCGGCTTCTACTGCACTCTTACTGCTCTCTGATTCAGATGTTACTGCAATCGGCTTCTACTGCACTCTTACTGCTCTATGATTCAGATGTTACTGCAATCGGCTTCTACTGCACTCTTACTGGTCTCTGATTCAGATGTTACTGCAATCAGCTTCTACTGCACTCTTACAGCTCTCTGGTTCAGATGTTACTGCAATCGGCTTCTACTGCACTCTTACTGCTCTCTGATTCAGTTGTTCCTGCAATCGGTATCGACTGCACTCTTACTGCTCTCTGATTCAGATGTTACTGCAATCAGCTTCTACTGCACTCTTACAGCTCTCTGGTTCAGATGTTACTGCAATCGGCTTCTACTGCACTCTTACTGCTCTCTGATTCAGTTGTTCCTGCAATCGGTATCGACTGCACTCTTACTGGTCTCTGATACAGATGTTACTGCAATCGGCTTCTACTGCACTCTTACTGCTCTCTGATTCAGATGTTACTGCAATCGGCTTCTACTGCACTCTTACTGCTCTCTGATTCAGATGTTACTGCAATCGGCTTCTACTGCACTCTTACTGCTCTCTGATTCAGATGTTACTGCAATTGGCTTCTACTGCTCTCTTACTGCTCTTTGATTCAGATGTTATTGCAATCGGCTTCTACTGCACTCTTACTGCTCTCTGATTCAGATGTTACTGTAATCGGCTTCTACTGCACTCTTACTGCTCTCTGATTCAGATGTTACTGCAATCGGCTTCTCCTCCTCTCTTACTGCTCTTTGATTCAGATGTTACTGCAATCGGCTTGTACTGCACTCTTACTGCTCTTTGATTCAGATGTTACTGCAATCAGCTTCTACTGCACTCTTACTGCTCTCTGATTCAGATGTTACTGCAATCGGCTTCTACTGCACTCTTACTGCTCTCTGATTCAGATGTTACTGCAATCGGCTTCTACTGCACTCTTTCTGGTCTCTGGTTCAGATGTTCCTGCAATCGGCTTCTCCTGCACTCTTACTGCTCTCTGATTCAGATGTTACTTCAATCGGCTTCGCCTGCACTCTTACTGCTCTCTGATTCAGATGTTACTGCAATCAGCTTCTGCTGCACTCTTACAGCTCTCTGGTTCAGATGTTACTGCAATCGGCTTCTACTGCACTCTTACTGCTCTCTGATTCAGATGTTACTGCAATCGGCTTCGCCTGCACTCTTACTGCTCTCTGATTCAGATGTTACTGTAATCAGCTTCTACTGCACTCTTACAGCTCTCTGGTTCAGATGTTACTGCAATCGGCTTCTACTGCACTCTTACTGCTCTCTGATTCAGATGTTACTGCAATCGGCTTCTACTGCACTCTTACTGGTCTCTGATTCAGATGTTACTGCAATCGGCTTCTACTGCACTCTTACTGCTCTTTGATTCAGATGTTACTGCAATCGGCTTCTACTGCACTCTTACTGCTCTCTGATTCAGATGTTACTGCAATCAGCTTCTACTGCACTCTTACAGCTCTCTGGTTCAGATGTTACTGCAATCGGCTTCTACTGCACTCTTACTGCTCTCTGATTCAGTTGTTCCTGCAATCGGTATCTACTGCACTCTTACTGCTCTCTGATTCAGATGTTACTGCAATCAGCTTCTACTGCACTCTTACAGCTCTCTGGTTCAGATGTTACTGCAATCGGCTTCTACTGCACTCTTACTGCTCTCTGATTCAGTTGTTCCTGCAATCGGTATCGACTGCACTCTTACTGGTCTCTGATACAGATGTTACTGCAATCGGCTTCTACTGCACTCTTACTGCTCTCTGATTCAGATGTTACTGCAATCGGCTTCTACTGCACTCTTACTGCTCTCTGATTCAGATGTTACTGCAATCAGCTTCTACTGCACTCTTACTGCTCTCTGATTCAGATGTTACTGCAATTGGCTTCTACTGCTCTCTTACTGCTCTTTGATTCAGATGTTATTGCAATCGGCTTCTACTGCACTCTTACTGCTCTCTGATTCAGATGTTACTGTAATCGGCTTCTACTGCACTCTTACTGCTCTCTGATTCAGATGTTACTGCAATCGGCTTCTCCTCCTCTCTTACTGCTCTTTGATTCAGATGTTACTGCAATCGGCTTGTACTGCACTCTTACTGCTCTTTGATTCAGATGTTACTGCAATCGGCTTGTACTGCACTCTTACTGCTCTCTGATTCAGATGTTACTGCAATCAGCTTCTACTGCACTCTTACTGCTCTCTGATTCAGATGTTACTGCAATCGGCTTCTATTGCACTCTTACTGGTCTCTGATTCAGATGTTACTGCAATCGGCTTCTACTGCACTCTTACTGCTCTCTGATTCAGATGTTACTGTAATCGGCTTCTACTGCACTCTTACTGCTCTCTGATTCAGATGTTACTGCAATCGGCTTCTACTGCACTCTTACTGCTCTCTGATTCAGATGTTACTGTAATCGGCTTCTACTGCACTCTTACTGCTCTCTGATTCAGATGCTACTGCAATCGGCCTCTACTGCACTCTTACTGGTCTCTGATTCAGATGTTACTGTAATCGGCTTCTACTGCACTCTTACTGCTCTCTGATTCAGATGCTACTGCAATCGGCCTCTACTGCACTCTTACTGCTCTCTGATTCAGATGTTACTGCAATCGGCTTCTACTGCACTCTTACTGCTCTCTGATTGAGATGTTACTGCAATCGGCTTCTACTGCACTCTTACTGCTCTCTGATTCAGATGTTACTGCAATCGGCTTCTACTGCACTCTTACTGCTCTTTGATTCAGATGTTACTGCAATCGGCTTGTACTGCACTCTTACTGCTCTTTGATTCAGATGTTACTGCAATCGGCTTGTACTGCACTCTTCCTCCTCTCTGATTCAGATGTTACTGCAATCAGCTTCTACTGCACTCTTACTGCTCTCTGATTCAGATGTTACTGCAATCGGCTTCTACTGCACTCTTACTGCTCTCTGATTCAGATGTTACTGCAATCGGCTTCTACTGCACTCTTTCTGGTCTCTGGTTCAGATGTTCCTGCAATCGGCTTCTCCTGCACTCTTACTGCTCTCTGATTCAGATGTTACTGCAATCGGCTTCGCCTGCACTCTTACTGCTCTCTGATTCAGATGTTACTGCAATCAGCTTCTACTGCACTCTTACAGCTCTCTGGTTCAGATGTTACTGCAATCGGCTTCTACTGCACTCTTACTGCTCTCTGATTCAGATGTTACTGCAATCGGCTTCGCCTGCACTCTTACTGCTCTCTGATTCAGATGTTACTGTAATCAGCTTCTACTGCACTCTTACAGCTCTCTGGTTCAGATGTTACTGCAATCGGCTTCTACTGCACTCTTACTGCTCTCTGATTCAGATGTTACTGCAATCGGCTTCTACTGCACTCTTACTGCTCTCTGATTCAGATGTTACTGCAATCGGCTTCTACTGCACTCTTACTGCTCTTTGATTCAGATGTTACTGCAATCGGCTTCTACTGCACTCTTACTGCTCTCTGATTCAGATGTTACTGCAATCAGCTTCTACTGCACTCTTACAGCTCTCTGGTTCAGATGTTACTGCAATCGGCTTCTACTGCACTCTTCCTGCTCTCTGATTCAGTTGTTCCTGCAATCGGTATCTACTGCACTCTTACTGCTCTCTGATTCAGATGTTACTGCAATCAGCTTCTACTGCACTCTTACAGCTCTCTGGTTCAGATGTTACTGCAATCGGCTTCTACTGCACTCTTACTGCTCTCTGATTCAGTTGTTCCTGCAATCGGTATCGACTGCACTCTTACTGGTCTCTGATACAGATGTTACTGCAATCGGCTTCTACTGCACTCTTACTGCTCTCTGATTCAGATGTTACTGTAATCGGCTTCTACTGCACTCTTACTGCTCTCTGATTCAGATGTTACTGCAATCGGCTTCTACTGCACTCTTACTGCTCTCTGATTCAGATGTTACTGCAATCGGCTTCTACTGCTCTCTTACTGCTCTTTGATTCAGATGTTATTGCAATCGGCTTCTACTGCACTCTTACTGCTCTCTGATTCAGATGTTACTGTAATCGGCTTCTACGGCACTCTTACTGCTCTCTGATTCAGATGTTACTGCAATCGGCTTCTCCTCCTCTCTTACTGCTCTTTGATTCAGATGTTACTGCAATCGGCTTGTACTGCACTCTTACTGCTCTTTGTTTCAGATGTTACTGCAATCGGCTTGTACTGCACTCTTACTGCTCTCTGATTCAGATGTTACTGCAATCAGCTTCTACTGCACTCTTACTGCTCTCTGATTCAGATGTTACTGCAATCGGCTTCTACTGCACTCTTACTGGTCTCTGGTTCAGATGTTACTGCAATCGGCTTCTACTGCACTCTTACTGCTCTCTGATTCAGATGTTACTGCAATCGGCTTCTACTGCACTCTTACTGCTCTCTGATTCAGATGTTACTGTAATCGGCTTCTACTGCACTCTTACTGCTCTCTGATTCAGATGTTACTGCAATCGGCTTCTACTGCACTCTTACTGCTCTTTGATTCAGATGTTACTGCAATCGGCTTCTACTGCACTCTTACTGCTCTCTGATTCAGATGTTACTGCAATCAGCTTCTACTGCACTCTTACAGCTCTCTGGTTCAGATGTTACTGCAATCGGCTTCTACTGCACTCTTACTGCTCTCTGATTCAGTTGTTCCTGCAATCGGTATCGACTGCACTCTTACTGCTCTCTGATTCAGATGTTACTGCAATCAGCTTCTACTGCACTCTTACAGCTCTCTGGTTCAGATGTTACTGCAATCGGCTTCTACTGCACTCTTACTGCTCTCTGATTCAGTTGTTCCTGCAATCGGTATCGACTGCACTCTTACTGGTCTCTGATACAGATGTTACTGCAATCGGCTTCTACTGCACTCTTACTGCTCTCTGATTCAGATGTTACTGTAATCGGCTTCTACTGCACTCTTACTGCTCTCTGATTCAGATGTTACTGCAATCGGCTTCTACTGCACTCTTACTGCTCTCTGATTCAGATGTTACTGCAATTGGCTTCTACTGCTCTCTTACTGCTCTTTGATTCAGATGTTATTGCAATCGGCTTCTACTGCACTCTTACTGCTCTCTGATTCTGATGTTACTGTAATCGGCTTCTACTGCACTCTTACTGCTCTCTGATTCAGATGTTACTGCAATCGGCTTCTCCTCCTCTCTTACTGCTCTTTGATTCAGATGTTACTGCAATCGGCTTCTACTGCACTCTTACTGCTCTCTGATTCAGATGTTACTGTAATCGGCTTCTACTGCACTCTTACTGCTCTCTGATTCTGATGTTACTGTAATCGGCTTCTACTGCACTCTTACTGCTCTTTGATTCAGATGTTACTGCAATCGGCTTGTACTGCACTCTTACTGCTCTTTGATTCAGATGTTACTGCAATCGGCTTGTACTGCACTCTTACTGCTCTCTGATTCAGATGTTATTGCAATCAGCTTCTACTGCACTCTTACTGCTCTCTGATTCAGATGTTACTGCAATCGGCTTCTACTGCACTCTTACTGGTCTCTGGTTCAGATGTTACTGCAATCGGCTTCTACTGCACTCTTCCTGCTCTCTGATTCAGATGTTACTGTAATCGGCTTCTACTGCACTCTTACTGCTCTCTGATTCAGATGTTACTGCAATCGGCTTCTACTGCACTCTTACAGCTCTCTGGTTCAGATGTTACTGCAATCGGCTTCTACTGCACTCTTCCTGCTCTCTGATTCAGATGTTACTGTAATCGGCTTCTACTGCACTCTTACTGCTCTCTGATTCAGATGTTACTGCAATCGGCTTCTCCTCCTCTCTTACTGCTCTTTGATTCAGATGTTACTGCAATCGGCTTGTACTGCACTCTTACTGCTCTTTGATTCAGATGTTACTGCAATCGGCTTCTACTGCACTCTTACTGCTCTCTGATTCAGATGTTACTGCAATCGGCTTCTACTGCACTCTTACTGCTCTCTGATTCAGATGTTACTGCAATCGGCTTCGCCTGCACTCTTACTGCTCTCTGATTCAGATGTTCCTGCAATCAGCTTCTACTGCACTCTTACAGCTCTCTGGTTCAGATGTTACTGCAATCGGCTTCTACTGCACTCTTACTGCTCTCTGATTCAGCTGTTACTGCAATCGGCTTCTACTGCACTCTTACTGCTCTCTGATTCAGATGTTACTGCAATCAGCTTCTACTGCACTCTTACAGCTCTCTGGTTCAGATGTTACTGCAATCGGCTTCTACTGCACTCTTACTGCTCTCTGATTCAGTTGTTCCTGCAATCGGTATCTACTGCACTCTTACTGCTCTCTGATTCAGATGTTACTGCAATCAGCTTCTACTGCACTCTTACAGCTCTTTGATTCAGATGTTACTGCAATCGGCTTCTACTGCACTCTTACTGCTCTCTGATTCAGATGTTACTGCAATCAGCTTCTACTGCACTCTTACAGCTCTCTGGTTCAGATGTTACTGCAATCGGCTTCTACTGCACTCTTACTGCTCTCTGATTCAGTTGTTCCTGCAATCGGTATCGACTGCACTCTTACTGGTCTCTGATACAGATGTTACTGCAATCGGCTTCTACTGCACTCTTACTGCTCTCTGATTCAGATGTTACTGTAATCGGCTTCTACTGCACTCTTACTGCTCTCTGATTCAGATGTTACTGCAATCGGCTTCTACTGCACTCTTACTGCTCTCTGATTCAGATGTTACTGCAATTGGCTTCTACTGCTCTCTTACTGCTCTTTGATTCAGATGTTATTGCAATCGGCTTCTACTGCACTCTTACTGCTCTCTGATTCAGATGTTACTGCAATCGGCTTCTCCTCCTCTCTTACTGCTCTTTGATTCAGATGTTACTGCAATCGGCTTGTACTGCACTCTTACTGCTCTTTGATTCAGATGTTACTGCAATCGGCTTGTACTGCACTCTTACTGCTCTCTGATTCAGATGTTATTGCAATCAGCTTCTACTGCACTCTTACTGCTCTCTGATTCAGATGTTACTGCAATCGGCTTCTACTGCACTCTTACTGGTCTCTGGTTCAGATGTTACTGCAATCGGCTTCTACTGCACTCTTACTGCTCTCTGATTCAGATGTTACTGTAATCGGCTTCTACTGCACTCTTACTGCTCTCTGATTCAGATGTTACTGCAATCGGCTTCTACTGCACTCTTACTGCTCTTTGATTCAGATGTTACTGCAATTGGCTTCTACTGCTCTCTTACTGCTCTTTGATTCAGATGTTAATGCAATCGGCTTCTACTGCACTCTTCCTGCTCTCTGATTCAGATGTTACTGTAATCGGCTTCTACTGCACTCTTACTGCTCTCTGATTCAGATGTTACTGCAATCGGCTTCTCCTCCTCTCTTACTGCTCTTTGATTCAGATGTTACTGCAATCGGCTTGTACTGCACTCTTACTGCTCTTTGATTCAGATGTTCCTGCAATCGGCTTCTACTGCACTCTTACTGCTCTCTGATTCAGATGTTACTGCAATCGGCTTCTACTGCACTCTTACTTCTCTCTGATTCAGATGTTACTGCAATCGGCTTCTACTGCACTCTTTCTGGTCTCTGGTTCAGATGTTCCTGCAATCGGCTTCTCCTGCACTCTTACTGCTCTCTGATTCAGATGTTACTGCAATCGGCTTCGCCTGCACTCTTACTGCTCTCTGATTCAGATGTTACTGCAATCAGCTTCTACTGCACTCTTACAGCTCTCTGGTTCAGATGTTACTGCAATCGGCTTCTACTGCACTCTTACTGCTCTCTGATTCAGATGTTACTGCAATCGGCTTCTACTGCACTCTTACTGCTCTCTGATTCAGATGTTACTGCAATCAGCTTCTACTGCACTCTTACTGCTCTCTGATTCAGTTGTTCCTGCAATCGGTATCTACTGCACTCTTACTGCTCTCTGATTCAGATGTTATTGCAATCGGCTTCTACTGCACTCTTACTGCTCTCTGATTCAGATGTTACTGCAATCGGCTTCTACTGCACTCTTACTGCTCTCTGATTCAGATGTTACTGCAATTGGCTTCTACTGCTCTCTTACTGCTCTTTGATTCAGATGTTATTGCAATCGGCTTCTACTGCACTCTTACTGCTCTCTGATTCAGATGTTACTGCAATCGGCTTCTACTGCACTCTTACTGCTCTCTGATTCAGATGTTACTGCAATCGGCTTCGCCTGCACTCTTACTGCTCTCTGATTCAGATGTTACTGCAATCAGCTTCTACTGCACTCTTACAGCTCTCTGGTTCAGATGTTACTGCAATCGGCTTCTACTGCACTCTTACTGCTCTCTGATTCAGATGTTACTGTAATCGGCTTCTACTGCACTCTTACTGCTCTCTGATTCAGATGTTACTGCAATCGGCTTCTACTGCACTCTTACTGCTCTTTGATTCAGATGTTACTGCAATCGGCTTCTTCTGCACTCTTACTGCTCTCTGATTCAGATGTTACTGCAATCAGCTTCTACTGCACTCTTACTGCGAAGGAAAGTACTTTTTAAAAATTGCGTTTTTAAAAATTTCTCGCCACAAAACCCTCCCCAAATTTGTGTCTCTAACATGGTGTAAGAATGCATTCCACTTGTTAATTTGTTTTATTATTTCAAGTTTTTCTTTTCTCTTGATTTAAGTGAATCCCTTGATTCATGTGTTCTCCAGTTCCTGACAACACTGGTTTACATGCCACTACACTTCAGTAATGGCAGCGGCAATGTTGCTTGTATTACTTTTCCAGTAAATGGATGCATCAGGGCAATGAAGGATGGACAGTAAATGTTGTCTTGTCATTGATGTTCACACTATGTGAATCAATGTTCTAACAAATCAGTTTTCCTGATTTGCTTCTCGAACCTGTGATAGTTCCAATCTAGAGGATACTACCTTCGCTATGATTTTCATTCTAGTTAAGACAGTTAGTAATGGTGGTCACCTGATAATCGTAGAAAATTACAGCACAGATGCCATTCAGATACCTGTCCAGTTCCTTCCTAAAACTACTCATGAACACAGTTTTTCAGGTAGAGAATTCCAGATGCCAACAACATTGAGTGAAAAATCATCTTTTTAAACATTTTACTAAAGATTTTAAAATTATGAACACTGGCCAGTGACCCACTTGCTAGAAAGAATAGTCTTTCTCTGTCTGTCTTATCAAAACTTCTCAACATTTTAAAATATTGTATTAGATTTCCTCTTAATTATTGTATTCCAAAGAGGCTGTTCCCACCATTTCCAAACTGCCTTTGTAACTAAGGTGCCTTATCTTTGGTCACACCTTCATAAACTTGCACTGTATCATTTCCAAAACCTCTATATCTTTCCTGAAGTGTGGTGTGCAATATGTTCGCAGTCAACCTTCTTGAAACAAACAGAATTCTAAATAATTATTTCTTCCACAAAGGAGACAGCGATCAGACATTTGACAAGTGACAATCACAACCATGGATCCTTGCTACATGTACAGCAAGTATTAAGAATTCTGTAGTAATGTAAGATTGACACTCTTTTGAGAGCAGTCATGGGTTTTATTGAACCTAATTGGTGTATTATTGCACAGATCCCAGAAAGGTGTATACCATTAAGAGAACTGGATGACATCTTGAGAACTGAAACTCTGGTTGAAATGGTCTCCACCCTACTCTCAGTTCATCAGTTAAGCAGTCAGTCAATTGATTAGTTCATCAACTGGTCAGTTATGTATAATCACAGTAAAAATAGTGCCTGATATTTCAATGCTCCTGTTGGATTAGGTCTTAATAGGATTTCAGTTACATGTCTGATTTCCTAAACTATCACTTACGCAATGAGCTGCCTATCAAATAAACATCTAGCTGCAATCATATATAGAATGGGAAAGTTTATTCAGTTAAGGATTAAACATTTTCAGTGTTTACATAAGAGAATATGCATTTAAATTAAATGTTTGTTTTCATAGAGGATTCATTGAGGAATTTCAATGTAACAAATGCATTTGTATTAATGAGTGTTTTTTTTATTTTCAATTTTGACAGTACAAATAGACAGATCATTTTATTTTTTGTCAGCATGCTTCCTGATCGATGCCTGTGGTGGGTAATGGGTGAGTCAGCGTAGAGAAGAATGGCATACGATGGTGTGTTGGGAGTATGAGTTGGCACTGAGTTGGCATAAGTATTACAATGGGCCATTTGGATGCTTGGAGCATACAAAGTTACTGTCAGTGTGGGAAACTGTTAAATGGGCATAGGTGGTATGAAAAGCCATGAGGCATAAATAAAAATGTACATAGGGTAGCTTTGGAGTACGAAGACCCATGGGTAGATGTTCTAGGTAGCATGGCAGTATATAGGTTTATGGAGAATGGGTACAGGGCACAGGGGTTTGAGAAGTTATAGATGTGAGAACAGAGGCATCAATTGACAAAAATGTTTAGGAACCATGAGAATGAGAACATAGCTTTGGGTTGCATAGTCAGGCATAGAGAATGAGGGGACTGATGCAGTGAGATCAGGATGAAAGTTTTTGAAATTAATCTTTATTTTGAAACTTTGTATTTAAAGAATACAAGTATTGCCAGGCTTCCTGACTCACACAGCCTGACTTCTATTCCAGCATGCCTCCTGAACTCAAATGCTTCAAATCATTTTTAGAGGTTGAGTGCAGGATTTCTCCTGCCTCTGTAGACATACCCCAGGAATGAAAATTGGGGTCTGAGACTTTAGACTTTTGATAGATTATTCTTGCCGATGTTAGCTGAAAATCCTGGCTTTTTTTTTCCCGTGGCTTGCTGATAGGCTTCCCTTGAAGCCTATAGTTGCTACATTCCTAGGAAACATTCCTCTGCCCCTCTGCACACCTTGTTGCAGGGATTCCTGCAGACAGGTCTCCCTCTTCACACTCTGAACCCTACATAATACTGTTTGGAATGATTTTTCCACCAATGAAAATCCCTTGTGGCATTGACCATACTCTCTTTCTTCACAGATTTGCCACAAGTGTATATTCTGAGTACTCGTTTCTTTCACATCTCTATATGTCCTTTTCATTTCTGTCACGTTTTACTTATTTTATTCTACTTTCACATTCTGCACTTCAATGTTTTTAGATTAGATTAGATTAGATTACTTACAGTGTGGAAACAGGCCCTTCGGCCCAACAAGTCCACACCGACCCGCCGAAGCGAAACCCACCCATACCCCGACATTTACCCCTTACCTAACACTACTGGCAATTTAGCATGGCCAATTCACCTGACCTGCACATCTTTGGACTGTGGGAGGAAACCGGAGCACCCGGAGGAAACCCACGCAGACACGGGGAGAATGTGCAAACTCCACACAGTCAGTCGCCTGAGTCGGGAATTGAACCCGGGTCTCATGGCGCTGTGAGGCAGCAGTGCTAACCACTGTGCCACCGTGCCGCCCACGGTTGACAAAATCCTTGAAGTTCTTCACTCGTCAGATCCTACCACTGAGCTGCAATTCAGGACGGCCTACAAATACACGGAAGTGGAAAGGGTCTTGAGGATTTGGGTCAAATCACCCTGATAGCCTCCAAAATGTCTAGAAAAATTTCAACCTTGGGGACAACCAATGGGAAAATAGGAAAACATGTAAATAGAATGGATAGAATTGGTGAGGAACTGCTCCTCCATTCACAGCGTGATTTTTTTCTTATGTTAGCTGCTGACAAGGCCACTCATGAAACTATCAGCAGTAATCGGGGAAGTGATATAATCTGTGATTGGACCACGAGCAAGCAGTTAGAAGAGTAAATGCTGGCAGCTTATCGAGGGGTAGAAAGAGTTGTGAGAAAACTATAGAGACAAAGAGTGGAGTCGAGCAGAGCAGAGTGTAATGGAATGATTTGGAATGCACCAGGGATGTGAGAAGGAAGCTGTGAGAGAGGTTGAGGTTGAAAGAAGTTTATAGGAGGCAACAAACATGGATGGTGAGGAGGAGGATAACCAGACTTCATGAGTCAGGAATAGACTAGGGTATAGGAGAAGCAGGCCACAAGGGATGGAAATTGCAGTAAAGAGAGAATAGGTTTAAAAATGTCAATAAATAAATACAACACTGGCTGTAAGCCAGAAAACATTAGAACCATTTGAGGTAATTAATTTGCTAAAAGTTATTGTGGAATCTTTAATTTAAGACTGCAAATGATTAATACGTTCATATAATTTATACAATTAACTCCTTTGGTTAGCTCATTTTGCTGGATGGCTGGTTTGTGATTCAGAATTATGCCAACAGTGTGGGTTAAATTCCTACTCTGGCCAAGGCTTCCATGGTAGTCCTACCTTCTCAACCTTGCCTGAGAGTGAGACCCTCAGGTTAAATCCAACACCAGTTCTCTCTCTCATGAGAAGAAAGCCTATGGTCCTCTCGGACTAAGTCACCTTTACCTTTGATAAGCAACTCCAAGTAATGTCTCTCAACAGCCCTCAAGGCTTATTTTTGTAGCAAATTCAGAATTAAAATCTATGGCTTTAGGTTACGGTTGGTTGCACAGCTTTCACTAGTGCACTTCACCCAAAATCAGCATAACCCTTGTGATTGCTGAACTTTAAGTACAAACTGAATTTCCACAATTTTTTTTGTGTGCTGTATAAAAAGCATCAAGTTCAAACCCAGCCATATAGTTGACCATGAACAGGAATGGATGGTTCAGCAATGGGAGATTCCATGACTCGCATTCATTTCAGGATCTAAGAAATAAGTTGGGAACTTTTAGGTGCGGGCATTCTTAAAAACTTTTGAAACATACCTTTTTTTCATTTCCTTAGAAATTGATTACTGCAGCTCAGTATAATTAACAAATGAGTCTGCATATTTTTCAAAACAATTTTTATTCATTTAAAATCAGGTTGTTCACAGGTGGCAGATTGCCACTGATTAAAAATGCTTATTTTTATCTGATTTTTTAGCTGCATTAATTAAGTTGCATCAGTGTGCCACTGTAAATTATACAAAGAATATTTTAAAAACTCTCTCTTCCCAAAATTATATTTTAAGACATTGTCCAAATGTGCTGGCGATGCATGGCAAATGTTTCCTTTAGTGATACGCAAATGAATTTGAGCAGAACTCCAAATAAACAAATCACTTCCAGGAACAATAATTACTAGTCACTTTGTTCAGACTTTGGGGACTTCAGTACAGAGAACTCCTCACTGAGACTGATTCCCCATCTAGAGTGCTGAGTAAAACATTCTTTTAAGTCTGAGCACAGTCCTCCCTGCAGTCCATTTTGTTTTTCACAAATCTCTCTTTCTTGAACATGTATGTCAGTGCGTGACTAGGAGTGCATTAGAACCAGTGAGACAGAAGTGAGAAATGTAAGCCAGTAGATTTTCTCAGTCGTCTATGAAGAGATTTTCCCTTCACTGATTTTTTAAAGTCATTCAGAGTGCTGGCTGGTCCAGCATTTATTGGCCATCTCTAGCCACCCTTGAGAAGGTGGTGGTGAGCTTCCTTCTTGAACCGCTGCAGTCTATTTGATGTAGATATACCCACAATGCTGTTAGGGAGGGTGTTCTGGGATTGTTACCCAGCAACACTGAATGAATGGTGTTATATTTCCAAGTTAGCATGGGTTGTGATTTGGAGGTGAATTTGCTACTGTTGACTTTATCGTGAATCTGCTGCACTTATCCTTCTAGACAGCAGTGGTCGTGGGTTTAGAAGGTATTGTCTAAGGAGGTTTGGAGAAATTCTGCATTGCATCCTGTAGATGATGCACACTGTTGTTCTTGAGCATTAGTGGTAGAGGAAGTGAATGCTTGTGGATGTGCTGCCAATGAAGTTGATTGGTTTATCCTTTAAGCTTTTTGAGAGTTGTTGGGTTTGCACTTAGTAGGTAAGTAAGGGGTAGGAGAAAGTGAGGACTGAGGATGCTGAAGATCAGAGTCAAAAAGTGTGGCACTGGAAAAGCACAGCAGGTCAGGCAGCATCCGAGAAGCAGGAGAGTTGATGTTTTGGTCATGCCCTTCATCAGGAATGGTATCCCATCACACTCCTGACTTGTGCGTTGTAGCTTGTGAATCGCCTTTGGGAAGTTATTTTCACTGGAGATGGAAAATTCAGAGGGCAAATGTTTGAGTTATTCAAGAATTTTTAAAAATACTTATTTCTTCTTGCTTGCACTATGCTTGAAAAGCAATGATTACACTGATTAGTCTCAACTAAACCTGGAAGACTATAGTTTGAAATGTAAAATAGACTTCAATTTAAAACAGGTAATGAGTTAACATATTTGTAAAATAAATACATCTTAAAATTGGAACAGCAGTGAGAACAATGATTACAGACATCAATGATCAAATACTCTGAGGAACACAATATTTTGTATACTATTGCAGTAGAGATTGACAATTGGATAAGGTTGAATAATGTATTTTGTAAATGTTTGACAGACATTATATTGATGAGTTGAAGTAGATTAACTGTAGGTCAAGGAAAGGATCACAATTACTATATCTGGAAATAAATTGGATTAAGTTCATAACAATGCAAATGGTGTATAGTCTGCTATAAATAATGGGTTTAATGAACCAAATAGTTTATCTTATTCTAAAATTTGAGTACAATTAAATAAACTTCTAAGTGCACATTTCGTGAAAAGTTTTAAATGCTATGATGTCTGCTTTTCAGTGTATTTTATCTCTATAGAAACATTATGCTGGAACATGCAAATAGGATTGGTGTTCAACAGAATCATAACTTAATTAGATTTCATCTGCTTTACGCTGCCACCTTATTTATATCTATTATCTACCATTTAACGATGGCTTCATTAGAGAATATGTTCACTGAAACATCAAGGAGACACCTCTCGGGTACAGTCAACACTTACAATAAACTCTCATTAATTCTTTCTAGCACGCAAAGAACTTCTAAAATGGAAGTTTAATATCAGTGAATACTCAGCTGGGAATCTATAAGAGGTTACAGAGATAGATAATAAAATTTAATTATTGTGTTGCATTGCTTTTTAAGACCTTGAATGTCAAACAACAGAAACATCTGATGTTGAAATGTATTTTCTAATGAAATGGCTGTTTTTAAAATTAAACTATTGACTTACTAAGAATGTTGCAGACATTGAACATTTCAAAGCAGTTTGCTCCCACAATATGTCAGAGACCTGCTACTTACATGCATAAACGAACATTCTTCCATTCTTTGTCGCAACAATTTTGTATCTATTGCCTTTCTCAGTCAATTTGACAAAATATACACTTCACTGCACCCAAGAATGTCCTGCATGTCGAGACTATTATACCCTTTCTCTGCTCTGACATAATACATGGCCAAAGATTTCATTAGCATTTCTTTTCTCTTATGCACATATAAACTGCTTCACTTCACTTAAAAAATCAGATTGCTGTCATCTTTCTACAATACCTGTTACTAATGAATCAGATTTGACAATGTCCTTTTTTTTTGGAAAATAAGCCCAATCTTTCTTAAGACACATTTTCTTTCTTTATAGCTGTAGCATATGATCTATTCCCATTAAGGCTTTTTCTAAGTCTCCACTTGTACTTGGATAACATGTTAAGTAAATCTATTGATATTTGCTCAGTCGCCTTTTTCTGATTTATTTTAATCTTGAAAAAAAAACTGCCACTTCTTTTAGCAGACTCACTTGTGAATAGATCATTGGTTCTATTTTTCTTCGTCCTCAATAGCTTAAAGTCAGCTTCTAGCTGGGTAAATTTGCTCGAGGAGACATTTGGATCTTTGTTACAAATTACGGTGAACTGTTACAATTTCTCTTTCTGGCACTTCTGTTCCTTAAAGTTCCCTCATGCCTGTCATGGTGCTCCTTTCAGCATGATGCCTTGGAAGTTTTGGTAAAGCATAATGTTGTATGCAACTTTATTTTTAAAAAATATTTCTATGGCAGAAAACATAGGTTCAAAAACCCTGAAACATATCAGTTCTAATTTTATACACAAAATAAATGTCCCTCTTTCCCACACTGAGATAAAAATCTAATTTTGGTGCGTTAATTCAGTAATTTCAAAGACATGCCGTTAGTGTAGGCCAACAAATGGATAAACAAGGAAATTAATGGGGAAGTGTTCAGGGGCACTTCTTCTATTTGAGTTTGACAAATTTTAAATTGCCTCAGCTTGTAAATAAGAATGAACAAGCATTTGATAGGTTTTTAGACCCTACATTAGAATAGGCCTGTTGGCCGAGGTTACTGTTTTATGCCATGGTGACAGCCTATTATTCTAGCAAAACTGATCATTCAGAGGAGCAAAGATCGCTTGCATTGCCATTTCTTTACAGAGGGACGTGATCAAGTTGTTAAGACGCAATCCTTACCACTGCACAGGGAAGGTGTAAGAAAAGATGTCAACCTATGATTATACTCGAGTATGATTATACTACGAGTTGAACTGCAAATATAAAACATTATTCCAAGATGTGGCAATTTCATCCCTATCACTTCAAACAAATCAATATGAATAAGTAAATGCAAATAGGATGGATGGCTGCTGTGCAGTCATTCTAAATCACCAGCTTAGCAAGGAAGGCTATCAGTTGATACAGGGAATATATGTGCATTATAAAACTGAGGTTTATTTTATTTGTCTGCAAAAATAGCGGCTATGGTCTTAAACCACCAACAGTTTGGTTCCTTTGGAAAATTCACAGGAAATATATAATTTAATTGATAAAACTGATATGTCATATGGTCAGTAATGTTTCCATGTTTTTAGTGTTGCATGATCAGTGAACAGAAGTATTAGCATGTAAATATGGGTCAGTGGTGTTAATCTCACTGATTAAGGATGTTTAAACTCTGACCTGCCTGTTACATGCTCATTCTGTGTTTTTATAGAGATAGAACAAAAGACAGGCAGCCAACCTGTTTCAAGAAGCCGATTGACAATTTAAACAATATAATGAGACTAGCATCTTCTGGGATAACTTGGTCTGCAGCTTTTATAATGGGCAACCGTGTTTCTCAGGAAATATGGCAGCTGAATTGAGGTCAGCACAGCTTCAAAAAAGGTTCTTCCTAACTCTCAAGTGCCTGCCATCATTACCCCATATAAAGATCCTCAGGATTGGGCATTTAAAGAGCAGGGGTACAGTTATTCTCTGCAATAAATCCTATTTATAGCGGTAGCTATAAATAGGATGCACCTATAAATAGGTGGTTTCACAGGAGGTGATATCAGATTATGTGTAACTCCATGATAGCTATGCAGGAATCCCTCTCAGCTCCATACATAATGCATACAGTTCAAGAAATTGTTTTGGTTGCTAATATTGCTCAATACCTGTCTCTAAGCACACTGACAACATTGGCTTTCTCCACTTGAAGATTGGAGTACCATTATAGCACTAAAATGACATAAACAGTGTTGCAGTCCACCAGCATTCTCTTAAATATTTTGTGTCATTTCAAAACGCTTTTGGCCATGCTCTTGCTGGACATTTTCAACAATTTTGATGCCAAAATCATATGTGTGCTAAACTATAAATGTAGGAACAGAGTTAAGTCATTCGGTCCAATGAGTCTGCTCCACCATTCAATCATGATTGATTTGTTTCCCAATCCTATTCTCCTGACTTCTCCAATAACCCTTCATTCCTCTACTAGCAAGAGCCAAAAATCTCTGCCTTAAATACACTAACAACTTGACATTCACAGCCATCTGAGGCAATGAGTCCCTCAGATTCACTACCCTGTAGCTGAAAAAACTCCTCATCTCAGTTCTAAAACATTGTCTCTTTACTCTAAGGGCCTAGTCTCTCCTACAAGTGGAAACATCTCCATTTCACTCTATCCAGACCTCTCAGTATTCAGTTTCAACTGGCTCACGGTTCACCCTTCCAAACCCCATCAGGAACACACTCAGAGTCCTCAACACTCCTCATATGACAACCCCTGCATCCCGATATCATTCTGAACCCCTCTGGACTCCCTCCAATACCAGCACATCTTTGTTTTGAAAGGGACCCAAAATTCTCATGTTATTCTAAATATGGTCTTACCAGAGCCTCATACAACCTCAGCAGTACATTCTTGCTCTTGTACTCCAGTCCTTTGAAAATAAATGCTAACATTACATTTACTTTCCTAATTGCAAACTGAGACTGCAAGTTAACCTTAAGAGAATCCTGATGAGGGTCACCTAAATTCTTCTGAGCTTCACATTTCCAAAGTGTTTCCCACTTTAGAAAATAGTTTATGCTTCTATTCTTCATATCAAAGTGCATAACCTCACACTTTCATAGAATCCCTACAGTGTGGAAACAGGCCCTTCGACCCAACAAGTCGACACTGACCCTCCAAAGAGTAACCCACCCAGACCCATTCCCGAACCTGTGCAAACTTCACACAGACCTTTGCCTGAGGCTGGAATCGGCAGGGTCCCTGGTACTCTGAAGCAACAGTGTGAACCACTGAGCCACTGTGCCACCCCAATACTTTGCATTCTATTTGCCTTTTCTTTACCCACTCTTCTAGACTGCCTAAGTCCTTCTTGCATCTTTCCCACCTTTTCAACACTACCCGTCCATTCACATCTGTGTGTTATCTGCAAACGTAAGCAACAATGTCCTCAGTTCCTTTGTCCAGATCATTGATGCGAATTGTTGTGGTCCCAACATGACTCCTGTGAAACTCCACTAGTCACCAGCTGCCACCCTGAAAAAGACTCTTTTATCCCTACGCCCTACCTTCTGCCAGTCAGCCAATCCTCTGTCCATGCCAGGACTTGGAACTTAGCACCATGGGTTCTTATCTTATTTAGCAGCTTCTTGTGTGGCACCTTGTCAAAGGTCTTCTGGAAATACAAATATACCACGTCCACCGGCTCTCACTTGTTCATTACCTTTTCAATGAATTCTAACAGTCTTATCAGGCATGACTTCCCTTGAGAAAGATGTGCTAACCCAGCCCTATATTGTTAGGATAAGATCTCCCCCAAACAGGCAAAAATATATTGGGAAGGAAATTTTTTTTGAGGTGTCAAGGGCTCTCTGCTAACTAGCGTGCTCAACCACATACCAATCAGACAGCGGCAATGTCATCAGAGAACCTTCCTCAGACTCAAGATCTGGAAGTCCTGCCCTGCAACTGCTATTAGTCAATTAGAGGCCAGCACACAATGGAGGAGGCGATTGGAAGCTGACATCACTGAGCACCCAGGATAAAGGTAAGTGATGCTGAAGAGGACTAGATCCTGAGGTGGGATGAATGGCAAGAAGAGAACATTGGGGTTAAAGCAAAGGTGGCTCGCAGGGGGTTTCGATGTTCAGTCTCTTGATCAGGTCCAGATTGCCTTCCAGTGGAGACAGGAAGGCTGAAGGGCTTAGATACACCAGTAACATGTCTGATCAACTGCTTTTCCTGCTAACAAGTTCGCCATCTTTTGGAGGAAATGATACTGTTTTTTGGAGTTCGCATATGCATAGGTAAACATGAAAATCCCAAAGCTGCTTTCAGTGACTTGATTTTTCTTCATCAGGTTTGTATATGAATTCCTGGAGGAACTAATGGGAACTTACTCTTTTTACATGATTAGTCTCACAGTTAAATGCCGTGAATTGAATGAATTATAATTGGGCAGGTTTTCAATATTTTACAAATTCATGATTACCAATGAGGCCTTTTTTTAGCTAGGAAAGACTAATTTCATATTTTCAAATGTCAAAGTTCATTGTTAGATTAAAACAATTCTATACATTATTAAAATAACTTGTTAAATTTGTTTTTTGATTTCATTTTGAAAATTGTAGTTTCGAACAACAAAAGAACAACTTCTATTAACAATCATTAATCAAATGCATGTCATGTACCATGTTTACAAATTTGTTACAAATGTCCCCAACCCCCCTAAAATAGTTAATTGTGTTATTTTAGAACAATCTGCATAAGAAGCAAGAGTGAAGTGAGCCAAAGCTTTTTCACTCAACTAGTAGTTAGGTTATGGAATGAACTGTCTGGAAAGGTAGTGGAAGCAGATACAATTGAGCCATTCAAGTGGGCATTGGACAATTACATGGAGTATGGGGAAAAAAGCAGGAAGTTTGGAACTAAATAATGATGCTCATTTAACAAGCCAGTGCTGACACAATGGGTTGAATGGCCTCCTTATACACTGTAACACTTCTGTGATTTTGTGAAGCAAATTATGCTGAGGTACTTTGTCCAGTTGACTTTCAAAGGAAATTTCCAACCCAGATTCTGAAATGTTTAAGACTTTGAAATCAGAGACTTGTCTAAAAAAGATTTCACTGCCTCATCTAAATCCTTTACTGATTTCCAATAAGAATCAACATACGAGACACACATCAAGCATGGAATATAATATCTCATGCACAAGACCTGACTTCGGATAGACCTCGGTCCAAATCCTGACACAGTGCATTTATATTTTTGTGTGAAGGACTGGAAATATAATTGAACAGACGATAAACCTGGAGTTCTTAGGCTTTTTTTTAACAATTGGAATAAACAATTTAAATAAGTAGTATTATCACACTGGCAGAACATCATTAATCCTATCATCACTCCAGTAAGTGGATAAATGCCTTTAATCCTTGCCAGTAGTTTTTGAAAACACTCACTCCTGAATTGATTAAAATGACATTCCTATTCATTGAGCTTTAATCACTAGAACTATCCAAAATCAAATTGAGTATCCATCCTGCTTAATACATGAATATTGCTTAAGATTCAGAGCTATTTTAATTACAACATTGTTCAGTATTTATTAAATGCTAGGGAAATTGTCATGTTCATTAAAGGATCTTTTACAGTTATTTTCTTTTTAATATTTGAACATGATTTTAAATTGAGTTTAACAGGATTGAGTTTTAAATGAATACACTTAATTTGGATTTTTAAACTTTTTTCAATTACTCAGCAGGTCTTTAAGTTAAGAACTCACTGAACATATTGACAAGGTGCATTGGAAGTGTCATCAATTTGAAAATCTACTCTGCTGTCTGCTTTCCATAACTTCATAATTATCCAATTTATCCAACTAATCGTTGCAAATATAAGAAGATGCTGAAAGAGTGGGCCCTTATGGTCCAGTGGTAGTGTCTTACCGCTGAACTAAGAGACCCAGGTTCAAGCTCCACATACTCTCGTGGTTTGTAATAACATCTCTGAACAGATTCGTTCGCAAATATCTACACTGAATTTCTGCAGTGCATATGTTGCTGCTACTGAGTGTCAGTGGTGGAGGGAGTGAATGATTGTGGATCTGATTCCAATCAAGCGGTCTGCTTGTTCTGGATAACGTCAAGCTTCTTGAGTTCTGTTGGAGCTACATTCATCCACGCAAGTGGGTGAAATTCCATCACATTATCAAACGTGATCAAATGCAAATCATCAAATTTTCACAAAGTTTCACAATTTCAACAATTACATGAAGCAGCCAATGATTTTTGAATCAATGGATAAAAAGAGAACATTTCTTACAGAATGGCTGCTATCTAAATGCTATTAATGAAACACACATTACCATTTCTGCTTCACTGCTTTATTTACAGCTTTGGGAAGCAGAGGAAGCAATGACATGACTAGTTGTATACTGTATACACTTGTGTATAGGTCGATCTCATGTATAAGTTGACCCTTTATTTTGGCCAAAAAAATACCTCATGTATAAATCAACCCTAGTTTCTCAGGGCTCCCTTTGTGACCATATATCAGCCCGAACGGGCATGATTTGCACCTTTTTGATTCAAATGCAATACTTGCATCATCACAAGTTATGTGTATCAGATTATATTTGCACATTGCAATTTTCAAATCATTAAATTGAATGTTGATAACTATATATACTGTATATGTATGTATATACACATATACATACATACACACATATATATACACAGAATATATTATACCCATTGTATATATTTATTTATGTAATATTTACATGCATATATTTGACCTGTGCATGCAAGTATTTAACTTATGGCATCCCTTAACTTTGTCTTCCAGTTGTTGCCTCAGTTTCTTAGAAGTAGGTGTCGCATACTGTACTTATTGAAAAACTCCTGCAAATTTTTCTGACAAAATAAAATCATGAAGAAACAAGTATAGAGCATATTTTAAACTAACAGTTAGAGTCAGAGGGTCATAGAGATGTACAACAGAGAAATAAACCCTTCAGTCCAACTCATCGATGATGACCAGATATCCCAACCCAATCTAGTCCAACCTGCCAGCACACAATCCATATCCCTCCAAACCCTTCCGATTCATATAGCCATCCAGATGCCTTATACATGTTGCAATTGTACCAGCTTCCATCACTTCCTCTGGCAGTCAATTCCACACATGCACCACTCTCTGTGTGAAAAAATTGCCCCTTAGGTCTCTTTTATATCTTTCCCCTTTCACCCTAAACCTATGCCCGCTAGTTCTGGATTCCCCCACCTGAGAGAAAAGACCCTGTCTATTTACTCTATGCATGCCCCTCATGATTTTAATAACCTCTATAAGGTCACCCCTCAGCCTCTGATGCTCCAGGGAAAACAGCCCTAGCCTAGTAAACCTCTCCCTATAGCTCAAATCCTCCAACCCTGGCAACATCCTTGTAATCTTTTCTGAACTCTTTCAAGTTTCACAACATCATTCTAATAGGAAGGAGACCAGAATTACACGCAATATTCCAAAAGAGGCCTAACAGCTGCAACATGACCTCCCAACTCCTGTACTCAATACTCTGACCAATAAAGGAAAGCATATCAAATGCCTTCTTCACTATCCTATCAACCTACGACTCTACTTTCAAGGAGCTATGAATCTGCACTCCGAGGTCTCTTTGTTCCGCAATGGTCCCCAGGACCTTACCATTAAGTGTATAGTCCTGCTAAGATTTGCTTTCCCAAAATGAAGCACCTAGCATTTATCTAAAGTAAACTCCATCTGCCACTCCTCAGCCCATTTGCCCATCTGATAAAAATCCTGTTGTACTCTGAGGTAACCTTCTTCGCTGTCCACTACACCCCCAATTTTGGTGTCATCTGCAAACTTACTAACTACACCTCTTATGCTCACATCCAAATCATTTATATAAATGATGGAAAGTAGTGGGCCCAGCACCAATCCTTGTGGCATACCACTGATCATAGGCCTCCAGTCTGAAAAACAACCCTCCACCACCACCCTCTGCCTTCTATCTTTGAGCCAGTTCTATATCCAAATGGCTAGGTCTCCCTGTTTTCTGTGAGATTTAACATTGCTAACCAGTCTCCCATGGGGAACCTTGTCAAATGCTTTACTGAAGTTCATATAGATCATGTCTACCGCTCTTCCCTCATCAATCCTCTTTGTTAATTCTTCAAAAAAACTAAATCAAGTTTGTGAGACATGATTTCCCACGCACAACACCATGTTGACTATCCCTAATCAGTCCTTGCCTTTCCAAATACATGTACATCCTGTCCCTTAGGATTCCCTCCAACAACTTACCCACCACCGACGTCAGGCTCATCAGGCTATAGTTCCCTGGCTTATCCTTACCGCCCTTCTTAAGGAGTGGTACCACGTTAGCCAACCTCCAGTCTTCCGGCACCTCACCTGTGACTATCGATGATACAGATATCTCAGCAAGGGGCCCAGCAATCACTTCCCTAGCTTTCCACAGAGTTCTAGGTTACACCTGATCAGGTCCTGGGGATTTATCCAATTTTATGTCTTTCAAGACATCCAGCACTTCCTCTTCTGTAATATGGATATTTTGCAAGGTGTCACCATCTATTTCCCTACATTCCATATCTTCCATGTCCTTTTCCAAGTACAAAGTTAAAAATCACACAACACCAGGTTATGGTCCAACAGGTTTAATTGGAAGCACTAGCTTTCGGAGCGTCACTCCTTCATCAGGTGGTTGTGGAGGACACAATTGTAAGACACAGCATTTATAGCAAAAGTTGGCTCTTGTTTGTCCATCACACCCCCTTGCTCTTGTAAATTCCTCATAGCCTCTAACTGTCACTCCAAGCGATCCATTCAATATGATAGGATTCACAACCAGCGACATTTATTGCAGATATAATCCTAAGTAACATGTAAACTCTCCCTAAACTCCCACAGCAACATGAAGAGCATATCACTCTACTAAGGGCCATTTTTGCTTCTTCCAATCTGCAGACCCAGAAAATAACACAGTCTTATTCCTCTACAAAACACTGCTCCAGGCTAACTTAATACTTATATTTTTAAGTTTAAAGAAGAGACAAATCTCAATAAAACATATAATCAAGAAAGAACCCACTCTACTCACTACTGCAAACTTACAGCAAGGCCACACTTAAAACTATTTACTTATCTGTTTTTGTGCTGTGACGTCTCCCAAACAGGTTCCTCAAAGATCAGTTGTGAATTTCACTGTTTGTTAATTTTCCCAGATGAGCTCCGATGTCCAGCAATACATGAATTTAACAGCAAAGGCAGTAACTACTCAGGTTCACTGCTGTGTCAGTTAGCAGTGTGGGTTTCTTTCTCTCTCTCTCCTTACACTGACCATATGTTGCCTTTGTCTGTTTCTCTCCCTTTTTTTGCTCCAAAGTTCCAAAAGAGTGCAACAGCATATAAACAGTAATTGCTGCTCCTGGAATTTGAAGAAATCATCTCCAACACCTAAAATACCTCAAAAATGGAGCAGTCTGTTACAGCCAGGAATGTTGCCTTTCTTCCGTCTTGGATTACCCAGAATCCTAAGTTGCAGAGAAGAACAACAGTAGCTTGGCTTCAAGGGAGTTCTGTGTTTCTGAAAAACTTGTCTGAGTTTGGAGGAAAAAAGCCACACTGTTAAAGTCTATGCCAAAACAGAAGTATGCCAACCAAGGAAAGCTGAACAACCACAACTAGAAGAAAAGATTGCTGACTGAGTAACTCAGTGTCGTCATAACAGAAGCATAGTGACTCAACAATGTATTAGAATACGCACCAAAACAGAAGCAAAAAAAAAAAATGGATTCAGTGATTTCAAAGCCAGTGATGGTTGGTGCAATAGATTTATGAAAAGGTATGGTTTGGTGCTTGGACAGAAAACCAAGATTGCCCAAAGTCTACCAGCAGAACCTAATGACAAGCTAATTCAGTTCCATCACTCTGTAATCAGAAGTCAGAAGAAAGATGGGTATAGGCTCTCATGCATCTGGACAAAATGCCAATGAACTTTGATATGCCAGGGAACAGAACTGTGGACAAGATTGGAGCAAATACAATTTTGGTTAAGACTATTGGCCATAAAAGGAGTCGATTCACTATGGTACTTGGTTGTATGGAAGATGGTTAATGTCTACGGTGATTTTTAAGTGGAAAACTCTGCCCAAGCAGAGTTGGCTGTAAGGCTTGGATTATGGAGGTCTGGAATATGCAACTAGATGAACTTAGAAGGGTGAAAAGCTTACTGGTTTGGGATATGTTCAGATCACACAGAGTGAAGAGTGTTATCAATGAACTTCGAGCTAACAATACTGACATTGCAATGATTCTTGGAGGCCTTACGAGCATGATTGATCCATTGGATGTTAGCATCAATAAACCTTTTAAGGACTTAATACAGAAGAAATGGGACAATTGGATGCAAGAAGGGAAAAAGCTTCACAAAGTGTGGCAACATGCGTGTTCCCTTACTTTTAACTGTATGTGAGTGGATTGTTGAACAAGATGAAAACTGAAATTATTGCGAAAACCTTCAAAAAATGTAGAATTTCTAATGCTTTAAATGGTGCGGAGGATGACTATTCTTGTTCAGATGGAAGTGATGTCAAATCAATCTTCTTGAGAGTGCAGATGCAGATGATCAATGCGGCGATATGCTTTACCTAAGCAACTGGAATGAATTATTCAATGGTGCAAGTGATGAGGACAGTGAATTTGATGGATTCTAATGGACTGTTGCATGTAACTTTTGTTTTAAGCAGTTATCCCATGTATTTGTGATATACAGGGGGAAAAGTTTTTTTGCTGACAGCATCAGTTTTTTGATACAAAGTGTTTACCCTATATTATTAACAGTTTCATGCAGTCTTTTATTAATAAAATACTATCAGTCTTTTCTTTTATTTTTACTCCTACTCTGCTTTTATTTCATATATTGTGTGTTGTACAAGTATGTCCAGTAGACGGTCTGAACCCATGCTGGTATGCCAATTAACTTTTATACATATGTGTAGGCCTACATGCACTTTATGGTACTGTAACTGGAGTACAGTATGACAGTACCATTCTACTATAGCTGGCAGAATGGAGACAGTTATTTTGTAGATAAATATTCAATAATGGCCATAATTATTTTTCCTTTTGTTGCTTATTATTTTATATAGAGATCTGGCTCTTGTTTGTCCATTTTTTGACTCATATCAAGCATGAATTTCATCCCCCTGAAAACATTACCTCCTGTATTAGTCTAACCCCTAGTATCAGCCAAATAAAAATCAAAATTCAACCATCCACAAGTATATCCCGTAATAAAGATCACAGAATTCAGGAAAGTAAACTCCAATTTTTAATACATTCATAGACTCATACAGTGCAGAAGGTCCTTCAGCCCATTGAGTCTGCACTGACATAACTACCACTAAAGGCACGCTAATCCCAATTTCCTGCACTTGTCCTATATCGTTAAATATTATGACATTTGAAGTACTCATCTAAATATTTTTTAAAGCTTGTAAGGTTTCCAGCCTCCATTACCTTCCCAGGCAGTGCATTTCCAGATTCCCAATGCCTTCTGCGTCAAAAAGGTTTTTCCCCAAATCCCCTCTGAATCTCCTACTCCTCACCTTGAAACTATGTCCTCTTCTGATTGACCCCTCAAACAAAGGGAACACCTGCACTCTATTCACCCTGTCCATACTCCTTAAAATCTTATACACCTCAATCCTGCTCCCTCCCCTCCCGCTCCCTCCCCTCCCACTCCCCCCCCCCCCCCACCCCCACCCCCGCACCCCACCACCACTAGTCTTCTATGTTCCAAAGAAAAGAATCCACGTCTATCTAGTCCCTCCTTATAGTTCCATTTCTCCATCCCAGGCAACATTCTGGTGAACCTCCTCTGCACCTAGTACTATCACATCTGTCGTGTAGTAAGGTAACCAGAACTGCACAAAGTACTCCAGTTGTGGCCTGACCAACACTCTGTACAACAACAAAATTAATTCCTTGCTCTTATACCCTATGCCATGACTGATGAAAACAAGTGTCCCATATGCCTTCTGAACTATCCTATTCATCTGCTGTCTTTAGGGATCTGTGAATAATTACCCCAAGATTCCTCTGTTTCTCTAATTTACCCAGTGTCCTAGTGTCCTACCATTCATTAAATACTCCCTTATCTTATTTCTTCTTCCAAAGTGCATTACCTCATGCTTATCAGGGATAAATACCATCTGCCAATGGTCTGCCCAACTGAACAACCCATCCATATCTTCCTGTAACCTACAACCATCTTCTTCACTAATGACCACACAACAAATCTTGGTTTTGTCTGCAAATTTGCTGAAATCACCTCCCACGTTTTCATCTATATCATTTATGTATATAACACACATTAACGATGTCAGAACTGATCCTCGCGGTACATTGCTGGACACCGGCTTGCAGTCACTCAAACAGTCTTCCACCACTTCCCTTTTATCCTATTAGTAAGCCAATGTCTGATCCATCTCGCAAAATTTTCCTCAATTCTACATGGTTTAACCTTCACAATCAGTGTCCCATGTGGGACTTGTCAAAGCTTTGCTAAAATCCTTAAAAAAGCTACATTAACTGAACTTTCCTCATCCATACATTTGATCACATTTTCAAAATATTCAAAAAACAAATTAGTTAGGCCTGACCTTCCTCTGACAAAGCCATGCTGACTATCCCTAAATAATCCATGACTTTCCAAGTGGGTATTAATTTGCTTCTTCAGAACTTTCTCCAATATTTTTCCTACCACTGGCATGAGACTCACTAGTTTATAATTTCCTGGATCATCTCTCCTTAAAATATGGAGCCACATTAGCCATCCTCCAGTCCTCTAGCAGTTCCCCTGCAGCCAGAGAGGAATTAAAATAGGATATGACAAAATCAAAATGCTTTGTTCATCTTCAGTTGATTCTTGATTGCAGAGACTACAATTTGCACACCTCTTCTGTTTTATTAGATGAAATCACATCTAATGATTGAAGCAATTTCACCTCAATAAAAAAACATTTACTTCTGACATTCTTTGACAGCCCCCTGTGTGTGCTGAAACAATGCTGACAGGCAGCCCACCATGCAGTGACGATGTTAGGAAATCTGATCTCTACTAGACAGAGCTCAGTCAATAGCTAAGACTGAAATGATTAGATCCGATTCTCGACAGTGTGGAAACAGGCCCTTCAGCCCAACAAGTCCACACCACCACTCCGAAGAGAAACCCAACCAAACCCATTCCCTACCCTATATTTACCCCTGACTAACGCATCTAACATTGTGGGCAATTTAGCATGGCCAATTCACCTGACCTGCACATCTTTGGATTGTGGGAGGAAACCGGAGCACCTGGAGGAAACCCACGCAGACACAGGGAGAATGTGCAAACTCCACACAGAACAGGTGGGAATCGAACCCAGGACCCTGGTGCTGTGAGGCAGCAGTGCTAACCACTGAGCCACTGTGCCAGGAAGTGAAGGGAATCATGGGAGAGGAACAACTGTTTGAGTGAAGCTTTTTTTGTGTGGGGCTGATGCTCCTCTTCATCCAAATGGATGATAAGAGGTGTGGAAGGGCTTTCAAGGACTGGGCATCTGGCAGATCATAGGAACAGGAGTAGCCATTCAATTCTTTGAGCCTGGTCCACTATTCAATGAGACCATGTCTGATCTGTGCCCTAAATTCAAATACCTGCCTTTGACCCATATCCCTTAATATCTTTGCTTAACAAAGAAAATCTCAGATTTAAATTATCTGATCCAGCAGAATGCTGTTTGTGGAAGTGAATTCCAAACATTTACCACCATTTGTGTGTAGAAGTGCTTTCAAACACTTCTGCTGAATGGTCTGGTCATAATTCTCAGACAATGCCCTCTCGTGCTAGAATCCCTGAACAGTGAAAATAGTTACACAAACAGAAATTGCTGGAAAAACTCAGAAGGTCTGGCAACATAATGGAAAGAAAGCAGAGTTAGCATTTTGGGTTCAGTGACATTTCTTCAGAATGGTGTTCTTCAGTTTTGAAGGCGCTTGAACAACCAAGCCAAAAAAGAAATCCATCTTTTTTTTTGTCAGAAAACACCCCAATGTTTCCTACAATGAAAGAATATATTTATCCTAAGGAAAAAGCTGCTGAAGAAATTGCTATCAGATTAATTAAAAAGAATTCATAATAAAGATTTCTATGATATAGGTATTCAAACAGCAATTCTTTGAGTACAACTATTTACAATGGCTGAAAGATGGTTTTCACAAGAAATCATGTTATACCTTAGGTAGAATAATTATATTTTTAAATCTGTATACAAACAAGCATACTTTTATTTAGAACCAAAATTGGTGGTATAGCGAAGAGGGAAAGAAGGTATCTAATATTACAAAGAGATCTCGATCAATTGAGCCAATGGGCTGTGGAGCGGCAGATGGAGTTTAATTGGAATAAATGTGAGGTATTGCATTTTGGTAATACAAACAAAGTCAGGATTTATACAATGAAAGCTAAGGCCATGGGTAGTGTTGTGAAACAGAGAGATCTAGGGGTTCAGGTATATAATCCTTTAAAAATTGCATCACAAGTAAACGGGAATGACGAGGGTCTTTTCCCTAGGGTAGAGGATTCAAAACCAGAGGGCATATTTTTAAAGCAAGAGGAGAAAGATTTAAAAAGGACACAAAGAGCAACTTTTTTACACATAGAGTGGTTCATGTGTGGTTCATGAAGTGGTGGATGCAGGTACAGTTACAAAGTTTAAAATACATTTGGATAAGTTCATTCATATGAAAGGTTTGGAGAGATAAGGACCAAACACAGGCAGGTTGGACTAGTTTAGCTTGTGAACAGCTTGGAAACAGGAGGGTCTGTTTCCATGCTGTATGACTCTATGACTCTATTTACAAACTACAATACATCAAAATTAACTAGCAGAAAGCAAAACTTGACTAGCCTTAAAATTATGTATTGAAACATAAAATAAATCATAGTCAAGCATATTAGTAAATAATTTTGAAGTAATTTAATAATCCTTCAAATAATTGGCAGCCTCCTAATCTGTGTACTGTTCATTTTATTCTCTGTCACCCCAGATGTGTGAAAACTTCTCTCCCACAATAATTGAAATGATGGCTGATTTGCAAAAAGTATCATTACAAAAGCAGAATACTGACTTACAATTAATAGAATTATATTTTGTTATGGATTATTAATTCAAAATATCAATCAATTATGTAAGGGGAAATTACAATTTTTGAATAATTGAATGCTATTTTGACACAACCGATGGTTTATCATGCAACATGATTAATTATATTGTCTGCTTCATTCTACCATTGATAGATATCAGACTACAAATAAACTGGCTTAATATAGAGATTCAAGAGTATTATGATGGCATGTTTGTGAGTTTTCAAAGTCCGTAACTCTTCTAATCAATCAATAAGAAGATATAATCTGCAGTCCAAATGCAATGATAGAATACATTCATTTCTAAATTTCACATTTAAATTCCTGCTAAGTATATTGTCTCTTTTAAGATGTTGAGAACCTTCATCCATTGCTTCCAACAACAAGACAAAATAGATGATGTTTAGTTATTACTGGGGCAGATCGATCATTGTTTGTTTCTGTGGTACTGCACTTGTTATTAAAGTACTGTGTTTTCAGAAACTTGATGAATATTCGTACTTCAGGTGTTAAATTCCATTCTTTTCCATGTTTCAAATTCATAGGAAAATACTATTATAGCAATACTGTCAAAAACAATTCTTTTATAAGGTCATCCCAAGAGTTTTAATTATTTTTAACTTCTGAAACTGCTTGTCTTTCCAATCCTTTGTTTAAATTATTTTGTGGACAGACCATCTGCTAATATAATCCTCCCTAGGTACTTGCCTTTAGGAAATGTCCATTATGGAGCTGTATAATCATACTAAACTCCATTCATTACTGTCTTAGACATGGTTCTATTGTTTCTATCTATATTACATTTTCATTTTCATGGTTTTCTCATTTGATAGTTTGACAAAAGTTTTGATAAGCAGGTTGCATTTCTTATAATCTCAAATCTTCACCTTGTATTCTCTTTCCAGTTATGTATAGCCATGTACTTTCCTTATTGCACCTCCACAGTCAATTCAGTCAGTTGGGGAGTAAATATTACACAAAGAAAAATTAAATCTAATGACATTTAATTCTAACATCAAGCAACCTACAGTGAATTAGACTAATGCTAAAGTCCAAGGCACTGGGATTTAAATGAGCAGGTTAGCTGATCCCATTGTAACTCTCCACCAGTTGTTAGACTATCACTTAAATTATAATAAGACAAGCTCGTAAACTGGGGCTGAGAACAACAAATGCTGGAGATCACAGCAGCAGCATCCATGCAGAAAGAGCAAACTAACGTCTTGACTCTAAATAACGGTTATACATCTGTGAAATGAGATCCATTCTGAAGAAGGATCACTGGACCCAAAATATTAAATCTGCTTTCTCTCCACAGATACTGCCAGGCCTGCTGAGTTTTTCTAGCAGTTTCCATTTTTGTTTATAAAAAGGGATTTTGGATATTATCAGTCCAGACATCTCATACTCCTGGTATATAGTATCTAAATATAATACATAGCTATATCGTTCATGTGCATTTCTTTAGCCTAAAGAACAGTTATCTTCTCGTACTAACAAGCAAAAATGTGTAGAAAGATCTTGAATTTACTTATTTAGTGAATTTAAAGAAATGTTGACAATTTTTAAAGATTGTACCAACGAAAAATGTGGTGTTTTTAGTTTTATCATGGTATAAGACCATTTTCACACACATCAAGGAATCATTTATAACCTGCAGCCACAATGAAACTATAACTGATTGTACCATTACAGACTGAATGACCATATTCATACAAGCATTTCAGATTCAACATTGAATAGATGTGATAAACTTACAACATCCCAATTCAATACCACCTGTATTTACAATGGGCTCTTTAATTGTTTATGTTAGTTTCTTAAAAGTAAAGGCCACCATCCAAACAATTTAATCCTGTGTTTATACCTAGTCTGAGAGAATGCTGCTATTTTCTTATTAAAGTTGAACACTTGTAATGGTAAAGTAAGTAAGGTGGCAATGGTACCATCAAAGAAGAGAGCATTAACCAGCCTTTTACAGATAGAATTATATTTGAAGCATACAACATATTTGATGTGGTTACTTAACCACCATTTCTCATTCCTGGAAACATATTTTAATGTACTTCTTCCAGTTAGTACATAAAGTAAAACTATCTATGCAAGACACTGATTGGAGTAAGTGTTACATTTTTGTAAAGAGTAAATATTTAATCAACCTGTTCAGATGTAGTATAGTTCACATCTGGAGGAGATGGGACTTGAACTCAGCTGACTCAAAGGGACACTACTGATATTGTGTTCAACAACCAGCCAAGACTATGGGCTTCAATAGTTTCTTTTAAATCAACCAGTTCAGATGTGCTGGGACACATCTCTGGTACACACCTCTGGGACAAGTGGATTTTAAACATAAACGTTAAAGCATGGAAATGATGCTTCTACAAATCTTTTACCACATTTGGAATATTGTGTTCAGCTCTGGACACGTTTATTTAAGGAAGGCTGTTAAAGTGCAAAGGAGATCTTGATACAGATATGATGGGTCAAGTGGCCTCATTCTATGCTGTAGAGTTCTATGATTCTGGCATTGCAGCAATAATGAAGGCTTTGCTTGAATCACAGTGTAGACAGCAAAAAAGTCTGCCTGAAAATTGAATCAGGTAGATCTCCAGCAATAAGTTGGCAGGGCCTTTATATTTTACTTTTCATTCAATGCAACTCTGCTTACCTAAGCATAAATGAGCAGTAATGGAACGACAGTCTGCGTTTAGGACTCAATAAACGAGATGACTATTCTATAACAAGGTGAATTAATTACAATAATTGGAAGTACTTATCTTTTTTGCCTATGGTGATCTGTGTGATCTATCTGCTCAATTCTATAGCATATAAATCTGTCAATTATTTGTTTATTTGCTTACTTAATGATATCTTGTGCATACATTAGAAAAGATAAAATATCAGCAAAATGCCACAAACTTTACCTCTCATGTGTGAGATTGCGTATATGCAGCAAATTCAATTATTTATTCCTAAGGAATCATGCCATAATTTAAACAGACTGTACCTGCTGACAGTGCACATTCAGTTGCAATATGGTTACAAGTATATTGCAAAATAATTAATTATACAGTTAAAATTAATAATTTACAAAAGAACTGGAAACTTTAATCCCATGCAATTTCTTTCAGGATCAGCTGATACAAAGAGCATGTGTCGATCCAAATGCATCACTGATAGTGATGCCATAGGCAGCTACTTGCATCAAAAATAGTGCATGCCAAACAGAAGAAAGAACACACAACACTGCTCCAGCTCTCTCTTAACCATCACTCTTTTTAACCCTTCCTCTTGCTCACCAATCCCTCCCCCCACTTTGTTTACCTCCCCTGTTGTCAGCCTCCCAATTTTATTTCATTCATGGGATGAGGACATTTCTGGCTAGGCCAGCATTTATTGTCCAGAGTGCAGTTAAGAGTCAACCACTTTACTGTGGGTCTGGAATCAGATGTGGACCAGATCAGGTAAAGATGGCAGTTTCCTTCCCTAAAGGATATACATGAGACAGATAGGTTTTGCCTGACAATGGATTCACAGTCATTATTAGACTCTTAATTTCCAGATATTTATTGAATTCAAATTCCACCATCTGCCATGGCAGGATTCAAACCCAGGATGTCACAACATTACCTCGGTCTCTGGACTAATAGTCTAACGATAATACCACTAGGTTATTGCTCTCCCCATAAACTTAAGTGTGAAATTAAACTCAGAATACAGAAATGGTAATCCATGATGTGACTCTCCTCCAAATCTACTAAATGTAGGGACAGATTAAATTTATCACAATGTTTTGGATTTTCAAGTTCAGTTTAAATACTCACATTAACTGTGATAATTATTAACAAGCAACATCTCTGGCATTGAAAGCAAGTGTGCAGTCTGATTTGTTAGATTTTAACTGTTGCTAGAGACGTTTAATGCTATTTTACTTTCGCTTTCAATTTTCGGCTACAAGCTAGGCACATTCCAAAAGAGGTGAAAGATAATGGAAACAAAGCCATCATCCATCTCTGTGGATGATGATTTCCATTCTGTCTCTCCCATTTCCCACTCCTTTCAAATATCTGTCTCTTGCTTACTAGTCCTTCAGGCATCCCACTCTTTTACCACCCCTTCTTGCTTTATACTGCTTTTGCTGTTCCAGCTCATTACCTGCTCTCTCTTTTCTGCCTTCTGTTCTCTGTTTTTCTCTCCTTAGTCCTTTGCTCTTTCCACCTTTCACATCTTATGGAGCAGCATTTATTAAGTTGTAACCTCAAGTGGCAGGCTAGTGATCAGTTCCAGGGAAAAAAATATTACTTATGTCTGTTTCTCAAGATAGTTTCTCCTGGAACAGATTGCTATCAATTGAAGCAAGCTTGATGGACACCATTTCACATCAAGTACCTTGTCCAGAGGGTCTTCCATTCTTACTACTTATCTTAGGTATATTAGACAGACTTATAGGCTGATCATGGATCATTGGACAACGTAATGTTTAAGTATAAAATATTAATTATCTACTTTCTGTTTGTACATTGCCACTCTTGAGTGTCTTGCATATTTCCAGGAAAGAGGATAGCAATATTTCAAACAGGATTTGTGTATCTGAATATTATGAATGTTGAACAGTATGCGTTCTTGCCTCCAAACATCTTGTAATATGGAAGATAATACCGATTGCTGCCATTCATTTATGGAATATGTCACACAAACTACAAGATCTCCGATGTGATAACTGTGTTTCTAAAATGATCAATTATTCTTTAAATAATTTGAGCACACTTGGCATATTAGGGTAAACTCAGTGAGTCTGCTTTTTCAGGGAAAGTATGTTTAAAACAAAGGCAGTCCAGCTGTCCATGTGAGCCATTCCATAGATTGCATTAAATTGCTGAATGTATGTAATTTGACAGTAATTTGTGGTAAAATGGCAGGTTGTGCAGCGTGAACAATTTACAAAGAAATGTAATGAAAACCAGCAGAACATCTATGAATGTCACCTCAATTTACGCTAAACAATAACCAGCTACTGAAATCATATTGTCAGAAACAACATACTTCAAATCAGTGCATTTTCAAAATATCCTTAACTTTTCAATTGTAGGGCAAAGCATGCAAGCTTTGCTTATTTTGTTAAAACATTTGGTTCTTGGCCCACAGTCCACAAATTTGCATATGATCCTCTTCATTGGGTCAATGATAGGTGTAGGAAACTCACCGTCTGTCAAACAAAGGACTGGGAATGCCTGAGCTACATTTTTTCAAATGGTTAATGTGGAATGGAAAGATAGGTTAAAATTATTCTCTCTTTTCTGTAAACAGTATTTCAGCCTAATTATAGTGGCTTATTTTCCATTTGTTTCTGTAGTCCTCAAACAGTGAAGAATTGATTATACCAGCAATATTTCAAGGTTTGCATTGTTCTTGATTAAATTGCACCAGAGGATTTGCAATGCCTAATCTAATGGAATTAAATCAGATTAGACTGCAAACTGGAGTAACCTTTCTGAAGCTTTTTTTTAATAACTAAGGATCAACAACCTTAGAAATAAAGTTAAAATATTTAAAGATATCTAAATTGCTGAAAGATCAATTGTTTAACCCCCATATGTTGAATTATTGCTGTAATATGAAAGACGTGAATGCAGTCCGATAAACGTACCTGATCAGACCTAACCTCAAAAACAATGCAAACAACATTAAGGCATTACAATAATAGTATGTTGCAAGTACTTGTATAGCACCAAGTGGACCGGTGAGAATTCAAAAGCATGCAGTTGATAAAGTTATTTTTGTATCATTAATTATGGTCTGGGTGTCAATTACAGTGTACATAATGTGAATGCTTAAAATTTTGCTTTTGTAAATCAAAAATAAATATTGCCCTGTAAAGCATAAAAAGGCTAATAACATTCACTGTTATGTAGATACAAATTGAACAACTTCTTTAGATGACTGCCGTGCCTAATTAAATAAAAATATCAAAACCTGCAATCCAAGATATGTCCCTCCTCCGTACGCTCTACAAAAAAAATCGTGCTGACTTCTCCCTTTTGAAATGCATTAAAGTCCATGAAGTTCCTCTATTTACAAGGAGAATAGAGATTAAATTTACCATAGAAAGTTAGAGCTTGTCAATTTCAGTCTCAATGTTCTTTCAAATGGATAGAATTTTAAATCCTAATCATTCTCAGACAACATCTCGGGCACTGGAAATTAACGGTAATGAGTATGCAGTCTCATTCTTGCAGATTTTAATGGCTATTAGAGTCTTTTAATGCATTTTGCTTTTTCTTTTGTTTGTTTTGTTTGGCACAGGTTCGGCACATTCCAACAAAAAGTACATCTAAGGGAATCAAAGCTGGTGCTGTATGGATTATGACAGATGGAAAATATGATCAGAAAAGAAGAGGAGTTTGTTTACCCATTAGCTGAACTAACCAATGAAAATAATCTTTACTTGTGGCACGATGATGGAGATGATACCTCAGTTGGTTATAACAGAAAATAGATAGGCTAGCAGAATGGGCAGACAAATGATGAATCAAATTAAAACAAAAGTTTGTAAAGAATGTAGAGAGTCAGAATAACATGGGAATCCATGTACACTCTCTGTGAAAGTAGCAGGACATGTTGAGTTTCTGATGAAGGATTAATGGACAGAAACATTGGCTTTGCTTTCTCTACACAGATGCTGCCAGACCTGCTGAGTTTCTCCAGCAATTTCTGTTTACGTTTCGGAATTTTAGAGGCATTAAGGTACAATTGCTTGCAAGTTATGCTGAACCTCATAAAGTTTCCTTTGGCCATAACTAAAATTGCATTCAGTTCTGGTCACCACACTTTAGAATCGTTGTGGGTATTCTTAAGAGGGTGCAGGGAAACTTGCCAGAATGGTTTCAGCAATGAGGGATTTTAGCTATAACGTTAGGTTTGAGAAGTTGTGTTTATTCTCCTTGGAGCAAAGAAAATTCATAGGAAATTACACAAAACTTTATGACACATTTAAACAACATAGGTACAGGGGTGGGCCATTCAGTTATCGAGTCTGTGCTGCTATTTAACTTGATCATGGCTGAACAAAAACTTCAATGATTTTTACCCACACTATGCTCATAACCCGGAATACTACTGGTAATCAGAAATCTACCAGTTTCTACTTTAAATACATTCAAAGTGGGCTGATATAGCCCACTGAGTTAGAGAATTCCAAAGATTCACAATCCTCTGTGAAAAAAACAACCTTTGCATTTGAAAAACTCTATCGTGCACTGATGGGCCATTCAGCCCATCAAGTCTACACTGACCCTCTGAAGAGCATCACACCTAGACCTACCCTTCCTCTGTAACCCGACATTTACTTGCCCTACAATCCACCTAGCCTGCACACCACAGAGCAGCTTAGTATGACCAATACACCTAACCTGCACATCTTTGGACTGTGCAAGGAAACATAGCACTCTCTCAAAACCCATAAAGATGAAGGGAGAACATACAAACTCCACGCAGCCAGCTGTCCAAGACTAGAATCGAATCTGGTGTCCTGGCACTGTGAAGCAGCTGTGATAATCACTGAGTCACTGTGCTGCCCTCTCTATCTTGGTCCTAATTGGCATCCCTTTTGTTCATAACTTTTTGCGTCTTAGCTCTGTACTCTCCAACCATCAGAACATCTTACTTGCATCCACCCTGCAAGTATTTTGTAGGTTTCAATGAAATCTCTCTCATTCTTTGAAAATCTAGAGACTATAGACCAATTTTGACCAATCTCGATTCATAGGACAGCAATGCTATCCTGGAATAATTCTGGTGAACCTTCATTACAATTCTGCAACGACAATAATACCATTCTGAGGTAAGAAGAACAAAACTGCACACAGAAATACTGGTGTAGTTTAACCAAACTTCAATACAATTGGAGGAAGACAACATCCCAAGAACCATCTTAATGATTTGCATGTTAGCATTGAGCAATTTATTGAAAAGAACCCCTAGGTCCCTTGTTACAAGTACACTTTGCAACCTCTCACCGCTTAAGAAATACTTAATAAAAAATGAAATAGACAAAGAAAAGGTGTTCTCAATAGCTGATGGCACAAGGATTAGATATTGTAGATTTAAAATTGTGTCCAGGAAATGCAGAGAAGTTATAAGGGGGAACTTTTCTTTAAATAGTAATAGATTGGGAATGCACTGCTAGTGCAGCTGGAGGAAGAAGAGATGATAAATAGTTTGAGAAGAAAATTGGATGGGCTCTTCAGGAAATTAAAACTATGTGACTATAGGGATAAGACAGGTGGATGGGACTGACTGTACTTTTCTACAGAGAGCCATCAAAGACTCAATGGGCCAATGTTTTCCTTCTGTGTTGTAATGACTGACTTTTTTTTCCTTTTATTCTAAGCTTTCTTTCCCTTTCTTTGACTCAGCAGGCCAGGCAGCATCCGAGGAGCGGAGAATCGACGTTTCGGGCATAAAACCTTCTTCAGGAATGAGGCTGGTGTTCCAAGCGAGCTGAGATAAAAGGGAGAGGAGAGAGAATTTGGGGGAGGGACGCTGGGAATACGATAGGTAGAAGGAGGTGAGGGTGAGGGTGATAGGCCGGAGAGGGGGTGGGGGCGGAGAGGTCAGGAAGAAGATTGCAGGTCAAGAGGGCGGTGCTGAATCCACGGGTTGGGACTGAGATAAGGTGGGGGGAGGGGAAATGAGGAAGCTGGAGAAATCTACATTCATCCCGTGTGGTTGGAGGGTTCCTAGGCGGAAGATGAGGCGCTCTTCACCCAGGTGTCGAGTGGTCAGGGTCTGGCGATGGAGGAGGCCAAGGACTTGCATGTCCTTGGCGGAGTGGGAGGGGAAGTTAAAGTGTTCAGCCACAGGGTGGTTGGGTTAGTTGGTGCCGGTGTCCCAGAGGTGTTCCCTGAAACGTTCCACATGTAGGCGGCCTGTCTCCCCAATGTAGACGAGACCACATCGGGTGCAGCGGATACAGTAAATGATGTGTGTGGAGGTGCAGGAGAATTTGCGACAGATATGGAAGGATCCATTGGGGCCTTGGAGGGAGGTGAGGGGGGAGGTGTGGGCGCAAGCTTTGCACTTCTTGCAGTTGCATGGGAAGGTGCCGGGAGTGGAGGTTGGGTTGGTGGGGGTTTTGGACCTGACGAGGGAGTCGCGGAGGGAGTGGTCTCTCCAGAACACTGATAGGGGTGGGGAGGGAAATATATCCCTGGTGGTGGGGTCTGTTTGGAGGTGGCGGAAATGACGGAGGATGATACGATGTATCCGGAGGTTGGTGGGGTGGAAGGTGAGGACCAGTGGGTTTCTGTCCTGGTGGCGATGAAGGGGGGGTGTTCAAGGGTAGAGGTGTGGGAAGTGGAGGAGATGTGGTGGCGAGCTTCGTCAACCACGTCGGAGGGGAAATTGTGGTCTTTGAAGAAGGAGGCCATTTGGGTTGTTCGATAATGGAATTGGTCCTCCTGGGAGCAGATGCAGCGGAGACGAAGGAATTGGGAATATGGGATGGTGTTTTTACAGGGGGCAGGGTGGGAGGAGTTGTAATCTAGGTAGCTGTGGGAGTCGGTCGGTTTGTAGTAAATGTCTGTGTTGAGTCAGTTGCCCGAGATAGAAATGGAGAGGGAGGAGTCTGAGACGGTCCAGGTAAATTTGAGGTCAGGGTGGAAGGTGCTAGTAAAGTGGATTAACTGTTCAACCTCCTTGTGGGAGCACAAGGTAGTGCCAATACAATCATCGATGTAGCCGAGGAAAATGGGGAGGGTGATGCCAGTGTAGCTGCGGAAGATGGACTGTTCCACATATCTGACCAAGAGGCAGGCAGAGCTGGGGCCCATGTGGGTGCCCATGGCTACTCCTTTGGTTTGAAGGAAGTGGGAGGATTGGAAGGAGAAGTTGTTCAGAGTGTGGACCAGTTCAATAAGTCGAAGGAGGGTGTCAGTTGAAGGGTACTGGTTGGGTTGGCGGGAGAGGAAGAAGCGGAGGACTTGGAGGCCTTTGTGATGGGGAATGGAAGTGTATAGGGACTGGATGTCCATCGTGAAGATAAGGCGTTGGGGGCCGGGGAAGCAAAATTCATGGAGGAGGTGGAGGGCGTGGGTGGTGTCCCGAATGTAGGTGGGGAGTTCTTGGACTAAGGGGGACAGGACCGTGTCGAGATATGCAGAGATGAGTTCAGTGGGGCAGGAGCAGGGGCAATTGGGTTTGTGAGTTTTGGGCAGGAGGTAGAAACGGGCAGTACGGGGTTGTGGGACTATGAGGCAGTGGATGGGTGATCTGAGGTGATGAGGTTATGGATGGTCTGGGAGATGATGGTTTGGTGGTGGGAGGTGGGGTTCTGGTGAAGGGGGTAGTAGGAGGAGGTGTCCGCTAGTTGGCGTCTAGCTTCAGCAGTGTAAAGATCCGTGCGCCAAACTACTACCACGCCTCCCTTGTCTGCTGGTTTGATGGTGAGGTTGGGTTTGGAGCGGAGGGAGTGGAGAGCTGTGTGTTGTGAGGGTGAGAAGTTGGAATCGGTGGGAGGGGTAGACAGGTTGAGGCGGTCAATGTCATAGCGGCAGTTGGATATGAAGAGATCAAGCACGGGTAAGAGGCCAGCACGGGATGTCCAGGTGGATGGGGTGTGTTGAAGGCAGGAGAAGGGGTCGTCAGAGGGTGGGTGAAAGTCCTGGTTGAAGAAGTAGGTGCGGAGGCGAAGGCAGCGGAAGAAATGCTCGATGTCTAGCCGCGTGTTGAACTCATTGATCCAGGAGTATAGGGGGATGAAGGTGAGGCCTCTGCTGAGGACTGATCGTTCATCCTCAGAGAGGGGGAGGTCTGGAGGGATGGTGAAAATAAGACAGGGCTGGGAGCTGGGAGTGGGGGCGGGGCTAGGCGTGGGGTTGAGTTGGTCCTGGGGGCAGAGTTGGTCATGAGGGCGGAGTTGGTCGTGGGGGCGGAATTGGTCGTGGGGGCGGAGATTAATGTGGGGCGGAGATCGACGTGGGAGTGGAGATTAACGTAGGGGCGGAGATCAACGTCGAGGCGGAGATTGACGTGGGAATGGCGTAGCATGCGGTGTGTTCCTTGAGCAGGTGAGTGACGTCACTGGGGGCGGAGGTTCTGCGGCAACGGCAGCTCCGGGGGCGGAAGTGGCTGCGGCGATGGCAACTCCGGGGACGGAAGTGGCGTGCCGGGCAGAAACGGCGCTTGACCCGGTGGCTGTGGATCCCGCGGCGGCTGCGTATCTGTTGGTGATGGTCTTCCTGGCGATTGTGGAGGCAGTTGTCTGGGAGACGATTGCGGAGGCTGCATGGTCGGTGGTGGCTGTTGTCCGTGTGGCGGTGGGGGCGGAAGTGACAACACTTTTCGCTGCGACGGTGGTGCCTGCAGCGGCCGCGTGGGCAATGGCACCCGAGCGGTTCCGGAGGTGGCGCGAAGGTTCAGTAACGGTCGAGGAATCCGGAGTGGGAGTGAGTACATGAAAGTTTTTTGTATTTACTTTCTTTGATGTTCGATATGGCTAGGAAAAAATGTTTGTTCAGTGTATGAATTCTTCTGAGAATGAAGAACAGCGAAGGTCCTTTGCAGGTCTGGGAGAGTGTTGTGGAGAAAGTGAGGACTGCAGATGCTGGAGATCAGAGCTGAAAATGTGTTGCTGGAAAAGCGCAGCAGGTCAGGCAGCATCCAAGGAACAGGAGAATCGACGTTTCGGGCATAAGCCCTTCTTCAGGAGAGTGTTGTCCTGAGCTGGGGCAGGGCTGACTGCAGGGAATGTAGGTAGCGGTGCATGGCTGCAAGCGTGGATCGGAGGATCTGGAGGGTGGTCTGTTGCTGGAGGCTTTGGATTTGTTGCAGGTATTGGCTGTCCTGGTTGGGTCCAAATTTTGTTGGTCTGAACGTAGTCCGGAGTCCATGTGGGGTCAGTCGATTCCATAGGCAGGTGCTGAGGAAGGAGATGTGGCTGTGGTAGAGAGTCTGTTTCAGGACGTGGCTGAAAAGCTTCAGGGCAGAGGAGATGACCTGGGGGGTGCAGTGAGAGAGGGACTCACTGAGATCCTTGTAGAGGGAGGAGGAGAGCTTCTTCAAGGGAGGCATCCTTGCAAGAGGATTCGCAGTAGGTTAAGATCAACTAGGAGAAAGTGAGGACTGCAGATGCTGGAGACCAGAGTTGAAAAATGTGGTGCTGGAAAAACACAGCAGGCCAGGCAGCATCCGAGGAGCAGGAGAATCGACGTTTCGGGCATAAGCCCTTCTTCAGGAATGAGGCTGGTGTGCCAAGTGGGCTGAGATAAAAGGTAGGGGGGAGGGAATATGGGGGGGAGAGTGCTGGGAATACGATAGGTGGAAGGAGGTGAGGGTAAGGGTGATAGGCCGGAGAGGTGGTGGGGGCGGAGAGGTCGGGAAGAAGTAGGCAGGTCAAGAGGGCGGTGCTGAATCCAGGGGTTGGGATTGAGATAAGGTGGGGGGAGGGGAAATGCGGAAGCTGAAGAAATCTACATTCATCCCGTGTGGTTGGAGGGTTCCTAGGCAGAAGATGAGGCGCTCTTCCTCCAGGTGTCATGTGGTCAGGGTCTGGCGATGGAGGAGGCCAAGGACCTGCATGTCCTTGGTGGAGTGGGAGGGGGAGTTAAAGTGTTCAGCCACGGGGCGGTTGGGTTGGTTGGTGCGGGTGTCCCAGAGGTGTTCCCTGAAACGTTCCACAAGTAGGCAGCCTGTCTCCCCAATGTAGAGGAGACCACATCAGGTGCAGCGGATACAGTAAATGATGCATTGGAGGTGCAGGTGAATTTGCGACAGATATGGAAGGATCCATTGGGGCCTTGGAGGGAGGTGAGGGGGGAGATGTGGGCGCACGTTTTGCACTTCTTGCGGATGCAGGAGAAGGTGCCGGGAGTGGAGGTTGGGTTGGTGAGGGTTGTGGACCTGACGAGGGAGTCGCGGAGGGAGTGGTCTCTCCGGAATGCTGATAGGGGTGGGGAGTGAAATATATCCCTGGTGGTGGGGTCTGTTTGGAGGTGGTGGAAATGACGGAGGATGATACGATGTATCCGGAGGTTGGTGTGGTGGAAGGTGAGGACCAGTGGGGTTCTGTCCAGACCATCCATAACCTCATCACCTCAGGAGATCGCCCATCCACTGCCTCTAACCTCATAGTCCCACAACTCCGCACCGCCTGTTTCTACCTCCTAGCCCAAAATTCACAAACCCGACTGCCCCGGCCGACCCATTGTCTCAACCTGCTCCTGCCCCACCGGACACATCTCTGCATACCTCGACACTGTCCTGTCCCCCTTAGTCCAAGAACTCCCTACCTAGGTTCGGGACACCATCCACGCCCTCCACCTCCTCCATGATTTTCGCTTCCCCGGTCCCCAATGCCTTATCTTCACAATGGACATCCAGTCCCTATACACTTCCATTCCCCATCACGAAGGCCTCCAAGCCCTCCGCTTCTTCCTCTCCCACCTACACAACCAGTACCCTTCCACTGACACCCTCTTTCGACTGACTGAAGTGGTCCTCACTCTTAACAACTTCTCTTTCCAATCCTCTCACTTCCTCCAAACCAAAGGAGTAGCCATGGGCACCCACATGGGCCCAAGCTCTGCCTGCCTCTTCGTCGGATATGTGGAACAGTCCATCTTCCGCAGCTACGCTGGCACCACCCCCCACCTTTTCCTCCGCTACATTGATGATTGTATTGGCACTACCACGTGCTCCCACGAGGAGGTTGAACAGTTCATCCACTTTACTAGCACCTTCCACCCTGACCTCAAATTTACCTGGACCGTCTCAGACTCCTCCCTCCCCTTCCTAGACCTCTCTATTTCTATCTCGGGCGGCCGACACAGACATTTACTACAAACCGACTGACTCCCACAGGTACCTAGATTACACCTCCTTCCATCCTGCCCCCTGTAAAAATTCCATCCCATATTCCCAATTCCTTTACCTCCGCCGCATCTGCTCCCAGGAGGACCAATTCCACTACCGAACAGCCCAAATGGCCTCCTTCTTCAAAGACCACAATTTCCCCTCCGACGTGGTTGACGATGCTCTCCACCGCATCTCCTCCACTTCCCGCACCTCCGCCCTTGAACCCCGCCCCTCCAATCGCCACCAGGACAGAACCCCACTGGTCCTCACCTTCCACCACACCAACCTCCGGAGACATTGTATCATCCTCCGTCATTTCCGCCACCTCCAAACAGACCCCACCACCAGGGGTATATTTCACTCCCCACCCCAATCAGCATTCCGGAGAGACCACTCCCTCCGCGACTCCCTCGTCAGGTACACAACCCCCACCAATCCAACCTCCACTCCCGGCACCTTCCCCTACAACCGCAAGAAGTGCAAAACTTGCGCCCACACCTCCCCCCTCACCTCCCTCCAAGGCCCCAATGGATCCTTCCATATATGTCGCAAATTCACCTGCACCTCCAATGCATCATTTACTGTATCCGCTGCACTTGATGTGGTCTCCTCTACATTGGGGAGACAGGCTGCCTACTTGTGGAACGTTTCAGGGAACACCTCTGGGACACCCGCACCAACTAACCCAACCACCCCGTGGCTGAACACTTTAACTCCCCCTCCCACTCCGCCAAGGACATGTAAGTCCTTGGCCTCCTCCATCGCCAGACCCTGACCACATGACGCCTGGAGGAAGAGCGCCTTATCTTCCCCCTAGGAACCCTCCAACCACACGAGATGAATGTAGATTTCTCCAGCTTCCATTTCCCCTCCCCCCACCTTATCTCTGTCCGAACCCCCGGATTCAGCACCGCCCTCTTGACCTGCAATCTTCTTCCTGACCTCTCCACCCCCACCCCCTCTCTGGCCTATCACCCTCACCTCTCGTATTCCCAGTGCACCTCCCCAAATTCTCTCCCCCCTGCCTTTTATCTCAGCTCGCTTGGCACACCAGCCTCATTTCTGAAGAAGGGCTTATGCCCGAAGTGTCGATTCTCCTGCTCCTCGGATGCAGCCTGGCCGCTGTGTTTTTCCAGCATCACATTTTTCAACTCTGGTCTCCAGCGTCTGCAGTCCTCACTTTCTTCTTTCTTTGATTCACTTGATATGTTCGATTGGACATATCAAGTGAATCACTTTTTTAACTCACATTTATTGGTTCTGATGCTCTTTATTAACAATGCTTCAGTGAACTTCGAGAAGATAGAGAATTGCTTACTCTATTCATGCAGTACCCAAATGGCCTGTAACAGTTATGCAGCATTTCAAACTTTAATTCATAGCAATTTCCAGTGTAAAGGTCAAATCAATTAAATATGAAATGGTCTGTTCCTCTATTGACTACACTTAATTATGGCCCATGGTCATTTAAAAGTACCCACAAATATTAGTTTGTCTGCAAATTGTGTTCTGCACAAAACACAAAGAAATGATGAAAGGAAATGTCTAAGGAAGTTATATTTAGGTTTATAGGCATGTAAATTCAGAATCTGTCTAAAGCTTTGTTATAATGCCTGTGAAACACTCAATTGTGGTACTTGTTATAATCTAATGATGGCATTGATGCTGAGGAATGAAGATATGAAAAAAGGCGGAACGTTACAGTAAACATTTAATATTGAATTTCAGCAAGGATTTATGAGCCTGAGAATGGTCATATTGACTCTCTAGTATTAAAAATGAATGTTTCTTTGCCTGCATACATATTTATCTGAGACAAACAAGGTGCAAGACACCTTTGGAATTCTAATTTCACAAGATATTATGGACCAACAGCAGAGTCCTTCACAATTCTATTCAAAACATTAAAACAGAAAATGTAAAAGAACGTTAAGGTATCTTAAATGCAGTCTAGACATTCCTGACCACCCACACGCACGCACACTTTTGGATGCCGGAAATCAGAAACAGGAACAAAAAGAGAAACGGAGCATGTCTGGCAGTGTGTGTGGAGAGAAATCCAAGTTAACATTTCAGGTCCAGTGACCCTTCTTCCTCACTATATGTTGTTACTGTGATTTAATTTGCTAGGTAATGTTAAAACTAAAGCCAATGTAATAAAAGTGCTGAAGGTATTTAGCTTCAGGTTGCTTAAACATTTATGGAAAAACAGTGCGAGATATATTATAATGATTTAGATTAGATTAGATTACAGTGTGGAAACAGGCCCTTCGGCCCAACAAGTCCACACTGACCCACCGAAGTGAAACCCACCCATACCCCTACATTTACCCCTTACCTAACACTACGGGCAATTTAGTATGGCCAATTCACCTAACCTGCACATCTTTGGACTGTGGGAGGAAACCGGAGCACCCGGAGGAAACCCACGCAGACACGGGGAGAACGTGCAAACTCCACACAGTCAGTCGCCTGAGGCGGGAATTGAACCCGGGTCTCTGGCGCTGCGAGGCAGCAGTGCTAACCACTGCTGATTTACTGTTTACAGTCTACAGATTAAAAGTTTGACATTTCTAAATGCCAGACTTCTAATAAAAAGGATGAATGAGTAATCTTCGTATTCAACTGTGAATTACAATGAGGTGGTGCTAGAATCACTGAGTGCCCCACCATCATCTTTACCATTGACTCAAAATGTAACTAGAATATCCAAGTAAATACTATGGCCCAAAGAGGAGATGTGAGGCTGCAAATTCTTCAATAAGTAACTCACTTTCTGACTCCTAGAACCGATCCAACAGTGTGATCCAAAATGTTCTACTTGCCTGGAGTACTACTCCAACATTGTTCAGAAAACTCAACACCATGCAAAACAGGAATCCACATGATTGGAACCCCGTGTACGCCCTAAACATTCACTTTTACCACCATTGATGCACAGTGTTAAAAATCACACAACACCAGGTTATAGTCCAACAGGTTTAATTGGAAGCACTAGCTTTCGGAGCGACGCTCCTTCATCAGGTGATAGTGGAGGGCTTGATCGTAACACAGAATTTATAGCAATCAAGCCCTCCACTATCACCTGATGAAGGAGTGTCGCTCCGAAAGCTAGTGCTTCCAATTAAACCTGTTGGACTATAACCTGGAGTTGTGTGATTTTTAACTATGTACACCCCAGTCCAACACTGGCATCTCCAAATCACAGTGGTCGCAATGTGCATGTTTTACAAGATGTACCGTACAAACTCATCAAAATGCCTTCAAGAACACTTTCTAAAACTCTGATCTCTGCCACCCGGAAGAACAAGGACAATTGGTGGATAGAAAGACCATCCACTGCAAGATCCCTGTAATCCTGATTTGAATATAGATCATCATGCAGCTGCAATTTCCCCCGTGGTGCTGGAACACAAAAATCTAGTTTGACACTCCAGTACAAGAGTGAGGGACATTGCATTGATGGAGATACTATCTTTTGAATAAGACATTAAGTTTAACATCCAATCAATTTATTTGGGTGGTTGTAAATATCTGTGGCATCATTGTGAAGAAGAGCAGGAGAATTAACCCCAGTGAGGTAAGTGATATTCATTCCACCCTCAGCCAACATAAAAAAAAACAGATTATCTGTCCATTAGCACTTCTCTATTTGTGGGAATTTGCTTAATGCAAATTGATTTCTTTATCTATCTTACAACTTTGATCATACTTCAAAGGTGCTTCGTGGACTGTAACGTGCTTTTAGACACTAGCGCTTGTTAAAAGCACTTTACAAATTCCACAATTTCTTTATTTTCTTATTGTTCCTTCACTGTTGCTTGATCAACATCCCGAAACTCCCTTCCTTTTGGCTCTGTGAGTTGCCTACTATGCATGGATTGCAACAGTCAAGAAAGTTAGTGCCAGCACAATAAGTCAAGAGCAGCTTTCAATACCAGTCCAAGGGTTTGGACATGGTCAGTCAGTCACTCGGGATGATCAAAATCAGGATCCTCTCCTTATAAGGGGTGTGGAGCTAAATGTCATGGAGCCCAACTCACCTTGACTCTCTCCTGTCCTATTGCGGGCTGTTTTCCTCATGGAATGAATGAGGCAGCTATTAATAAAGATGAAAGTTGATAGCACAGTTGTAATGGCTGGTGCAGATGCAAGATATCCCAAGTAAGTGAGGTGGTATACAGGGGGCATGCAGGATTTGAAGTGTCAGGGGTTGGGTTGGATTGGGTAACAGCAACTGAAGCAGCAGTGAGAAAAGAGAGAAGGTTGAGGCTGGTTCAGAAGTTAAATGGAACAAGTTAAGTAGACAAGGCAGACAAGAGCACAGCAATGAATGAGGTATGACTGATAAATTAAACTGCATTTATTTAAATGCAAGAAGCTTGTCAGGTAACACAGATAAACTCAGAGCATGGATGGGGACATGAGACTGGGATATCATAGCTATTATAGAAATATGGCTGAGGGAGGGACAGGAGTGGCAGGTCAATGTTCTGGGGTATAAATGCCATAGGAAAGATAGAAAGGTAGGTAGAGAGGGGGTGGCATTTTTGATTAGGGAAAACATCACAACTGCACTTAGAGAGGATATTACTGGGGGATTGTCCAGTGAAGCTATATGGGTGGAACTGAGAAATAAGATAGGGATGATCACCTTGATAGGGTTGTGATATAGGCCCTCAAACAGTCAGTGGGAAACCAAGGAGCAAACATGTAGGGAGATCTCAAATATCTGTATGAGAATAATAGGTTTGTAATGGTAAGGGATGTTAACTTTCCAAACATAGACTGGGACTGCAACAGTGCCAAGGACTTTGACGGAAAGTAACTTGTTAAGTGTGTTCAAGAATTTTTTTTAATCAGATTGTACATGTACCTACTAGAGAAGGAGCAAAACCTGACCTTTTCTTGGGAAATAAGGCAGAGCAAATGACTGAGGTATTAGTGGGGGAGCACTTTCAGACCAGTGACCATAATTCTATTAGTTTTAAAATTACCATGGAAAAGGATAGGCCTGGTCCACAAGTTAAGGTTTTAAATTGGAGCAAGGCCAATTTTGATGATATTAGATACTGTTGGGGAGATTTCACTGGGGTGTTTAATGTAGGGCTAGGGAGGGTGACACTAGTTCTGCAACAGACACTTCTAGTTCCAGCCCTGAAATGGTTAACAACAGCCAAGCGAGCTGCTGCTGGCGACTGCATGACTACCTGGCTGGAGCTTGTAAGGGATATGCATAATGTTAATTAAATCTTGGAGCCTGTAAATACCAGTCAGTATCAATTGCCCCATCAAAACTCGGGATTAATAAAGAAACTGATCGGAATCTGTAACTGTTAGACAAGTGTGAATTGCTCTATCGGAACCTGTAACTGTTAAGTGTGACTGACTGTTAATGACAAGTGTGAATGGCTCTATTTAAGTCTAAAGTTGATAAGTGTAATTGTCAATTTAGTTAAACTGAAACTATTGAAAATGGCTAGCCGGTCAGACGCATAGTAATTCCTTGAAACAATGAACTATTGAAGACGGGATCGGAACCGCTCCCGGGGATGGCTGAGCCATTGTCAAGCACAGCAGGAGCTGGACAGGCACTTCGATGCGGCCAATAGGAGGACGGATCCCCAGCGCGCACAGATGAATGGACCAATGGGGAAGGCGAACTGACCGGGGACTCCAGGCAGCGCGAAGTATAATTGTGTCAAGTTTGAACGAGAAGGGAGAACGCCTTCTCCAACGAATGCATGCTTGTAGATTCGTTGTACCAGTTAAGATTCTGTGAATAAACGGCTGTCTGCGTCTAACCATAGTTGCCAGTGTGAGTCTCTCCTTCCGAAAGAACACGCAAAGATGGGACCCCGCGGGTCCGTCTTAACAATAGGAACTTTCAAAAAATGGCTTAGTTGTTAATGAGGCATATTTCATAAGATACAGTGAGAAAGTCTACGAGGCCTTGCAGCGATAAGTCTTCCATGAATTCCTGAAGCAGATACTTATCTAGGAAATAAGATTCAGTCCCATTGCCACTCCATCATCATTGTTGCATTACTGCTGGTAAAAGTGCAATTTATATATAAGGCATGACAGCAACTCAGTACATGTGGAAAATACATAATTGGCTTACACATTTACCACCAAGAAATTCAAAAACAACGGTATCATAAGAATGTCATTCCCATCAATATCCCCTACAAATCATGGAGCCTTTAGACTGACTTTAGAGTTATAGAGTCATAGAGATGTACAGCATGGAAACAGACTCTTCGGTCCAATCCGTCCATGCCGACCAGATATCCCAACCCAATCTCGTCCCACCTGCCAGCACCCGGCCCATATCCCTTCAAACCCTTCCTATTCATATACCCATCCAAATGCCTCTTAAATGTTTTAATTGTACCAGCCTCCACCACTTCCTCTGACAGCTCATTCCATACACATACCACCCTCTGTGTGAAAACGTTGCCCCTTAGGTCTCTTTTATATCTTTCCCCTCTAACCCTAAACCTATGCCTTCTAGTTCTGGACTCTCCAACCCCAGGGAAAAGATTTTGCCTATTTACCCTATCCATACCCCTCATAATTTTGTAAACCTCTATAAGGTCACCCATCAGCCTCCGACGTTCCAGAGAAAACAGCACCAGCCTGTTCAGCCTCTCCCTATAGCTCAGATCCTCCAACTCTGGCAACATCCTTATAAATCTTTTCTGAACCCTTTCAAGTTTCACAACATCTTTCCGATAGGAAGGAGACCAGATTTGCACACAATATTCCAACAGTGGTCTACCCAATGTCCTGTACAGCCACAATATGACCTCCCAACTCCGATAACCAATATTTTACTTAGCTTTTTTTTTAAACCATTTTATTAACATTGTCCCAAATGATTTTCTTTATCTCATGATTGTTCACTGCTATGTTTATTCTAATTCAGTAGTAACTTTTCTTCTGCTGACCATACAGTATGTAAAACTGAATAAATCAAATCCAATTAGTCACTAAACGATAATCCAATGAACCTGGAAGCTAAATTGTGAAACATTTGACAGGCATCGCTTGTCTATTCCAGTACTAATTTATGTCTTGTATGCTTCAGCTAGTTTCCAACAATCTGCTTAAAATGCTGCAACAATGAATAATAAAATTTGTCTTCACCCTTTTTCCAGTTAGGTCGAACCATAAGTTTCCATCGGGCTCTGTTTCAGTGAACAGGTTTATAAATAAACTTCACTGACTATTGTAAAGCAAGTCAAAACCCAAGAAATGAGTTTACTGGATCATGCAGGATTATCTTATTGGCTTCTGAGTTCTATCATCAGGCTTAGAATCCCTACAGTATGGAAACAAGCCCATTGGCCCAACAAGTCCACACCGACCCTCCAAAGTGTAACCCACCCAGACTCATTCCCCTATCATCAGGCTTAAATGGGGCCGGGTAACTTGTACTATGTGGGACACAATCATTCAATTCAAGTTGGCCAATTAATGGGCTTACTATCCAATTCAGTTGATTGTAGGATCTGAGGCTGGCTAAACAATCAAAGACCTTACAGATTGAAAGAACTAGCAAGGAGCAAGCACAAGTAAGTGAAAGAAAATGCACTTTAACATTGTCTCCAACTTTATAGATTTTAAATTATAAGTGGCCTTTTCATTCAGACTAGATTGGAGTGGGGAACTCGCATATACCGTGGACTTCAACTACTGCAGTATCTAAGTCTACCTGAGCACTGACTCCCTAATCTGCTATGAGGATGCCTCCAAGCAATTAATCTAAACCCCCATCATCTGTAGGGTCTTGGAGGATGAGTGAAAAATTTGAATCAGTCCTCTTTAATTGCCATTCAAAAAGTTGGTTTGTTTACCTGATCTCCCCCTTCTCACCTCAATCCTCTCCCACCAATCCTGACTCTGGGAAAATGGTTCAGCACAGAATGGAGCCAGGGAGCCAGGCTACCAAATGGCTGTGCTATTTTTAGTGCTCAACCACATCTGAACTGAGCTCTGACAGAGGCTTAATTTCTTCTTTTTCTTCTTCCTCTTCTTAACCTCCATAATTCCACCACCTCCTGCTCCTCTATCCAAAGGCAGGTCTGACTCCTAGCAGCACCATCTCCACCACAGATTGGAAAGGAAGCAAGCCTCAAATGGAATGAGGATTGAACTTAGTGCCAATCTGATCCACACCATCCAGTAACCAAATGGAAGCCTCAATACCAATATATTCTTCACAAGCACAAACTACAGATACCTACCAGATTGCTGTAATACATCTTCAAGGCTGCTTCAGTTTACTTTTCATGTGCACAATTTTTTCTAATCAACGTGTTCAGATATATAAACACCTAAAGGATTGCTGTTGCTGTAAATCAAAAACTATCCCTACTCCTAGACTGAGAGACCCAGGTTCAAGTTCCACCTGCTCCGGAGGTGTGTAGTAATAACTCTGAATGGAAGCAAAAAGAGAAGTTGCTGGAAAAGCTCAGCAGGTCTGGCAGCATCTGTGAAGAGAAATCAGAGTTAATGTTTTGGGTCCAATGACCCTCACTCAGGACTGACCTGAAACATTAACTTTGATTTATTTTCACAGATGTTGCTAGACCTGTTGACTTTTCAACCAACTTCTGTTTTTGCTTCTGTTCAGAGATTTTATTACAAACCTTTGGGACTTGAATCTAGGTTTTTCAGTCATACAGTCATAGAGTCATAGAGTCATAGAGATGTACAGCATAGAAATAGACCCTTCGGTCCAACTCGTCCATGCCGACCAGATATTCCAACCTAATCTAGTCCCAGTCCATGGGTAGGGACTGTACCACTGCACCATAAGAGGATCTTTCATGTGCAGACAGAAAAAGAACTGGAAACAGCTGCTTGTTTCCATGATCCATCTTTCTATAGCTCCATTGCAGCCTCATGCACCATTGATTTACCTCCCAAATGCAATCTAATGTAACAGACAATAAAAAGGAAACATTGAGAAAATTTCTTTGCAGCTCCCTAGACCAATCAAACAATCTTCAGAATATCACACTGATGCATTGATCCTTCTAATTCCACAGTTACAAATTGCCTCAGCTGGAGCTAAAGTCTCAGGTTCAGTGGCATAGGTCATTTCCCTCGGTGGATCCCACATTGCTTACATTTTGGATCATAACCACACTGCCCAAGATCTACTTGTGCTACTGAAAGTCATGACTTGCAACAATGTACTTAAGTTGGAATACAAATTATATATGGCCTTTCGCATGGGTTCTCCAACCTTTTGTTCAATAGACTTCAATGGAATAGAGTCCCAGACTAACCACATGCGCACACATTGACTGTGGTAAAGTTTACACAATATAACGGGCTACAAAGTAAAGTCGAGTAAAATCACTGACAAAAATGCATCTCTCCCAGATGAGCTCAATGCACTCTATGCTCATTTTTAACAGAAGGTCAGTGAAATGATGTCACCTGCTCCAACAGCCCTGGGTGCATTTGTATCAACAGTCACCACCACAGACGTCAGGTCGGCCTTCTTGAGAGTGAACCACACAATGCACCTGGCCCAGATGGTGTTCCCCAGCCATGCACTCAGACCCTGCACGGACTAGCTAGTGGGAATGTTTGCAGACATCTTTAACTTCTCCTTACTCCAATGTGAGGTTCCCAGCTACTTAAAGAAGACCACTATCATCCCTGTGCCAAAGAAAGATCAAGCAATGGGCCTTAATGACTGCCACCTGGTGGCTCTGACGTCCATCATTATGAGTGCTTTGAGAGACTAATAATGGCATCTATCAACTCCAGTCTCTCAGGCTGCCTTGATCCACTATAATTCACGTACTGTCACAATAGATCATGGCAGATGCCAAGTCACTGGCCCGACATACATCCCTGGAACATTTGCATAACAAGGACACCGATCTCAGACTCCTATTTATTAACTTTAGATCAACCTTAAATACCATAATTCTAACCAAACTCATCTCCAAACTCCTGAGATTTAGGTCTCTGCCTCCCACTCTGCAACTGGATTGTTGAATTCCTGACCCATAGACCACAAATAATAAGAATATGCCAACACCTCCTCCACAATAATCTTCAACACCCCATCTGGTTGCGCACTCAGCCCCTGACTCTACTCGTTATACACTTACCACTGGCCAAATTCAGCTCTAACTCCATTTACAAATTTAGTGATGACACCTCCATAGTGGTTCGGATCTCAAACGATGATGAGACAAAGTACATGAAAGAATTGGAGACCATAGTAGGATGGGTTAAAGACAACAACCTCATTCTCAATGTCAGCAAAATGAAGGAGTTGGTCATTGACTTCAGAAAGAGGAGAGTCTCTGTCTGTCTCAATAGTGCTGAGGTGGAGATGTTCCGGAGCTCAAGTTCCCAGGAATAAGGCGTTGGGGACCGGAGAAGCGAAAATTATGGAGGAGGTGGAGGGCGTGAGTGGTGTCCCGAACGTAGGTGGGGGGTTCTTGGACTAAGGGGGACAGGACCGTGTCGAGGTATGCAGAGATGGGTTCGGTGGGGCAGGAGCAGGCTGAGACAATGGGTCGGCCGGGGCAGTCAGGTTTGTGGATTTTGGTAGACAGTCCATCTTCCCTCCCACCCCAGTTATACTTTCTTCCATTACAAAAATTTGAAAACATGTACAAATAGTTTCAAGAACAGCTTCTTCCCCATGTTAACAGATTTATGAACAGACCTTGCATATATTACAGTTGATCTTTCTCTGCACCTTCTCTGTCGTTCTAACACCATATTCTGCATTCTGTTCTATTACTCTGATGTATTTATGTAAGGCATGATTTGTCTGGATAACATGTAAAACAATACTTTTCAATGTATCTTGGTTCATGTGACAATAAATCAAATCAAGTTAACCATTTTTTCTTATTCATTCACAGGATATTGGAGTCACTAGTTGATCAGCATGCATTGCCTCTCCCTAATTGCCTAGAGGACAGTTAAGCGTCAACCACATCGCTGTGTGTCAGGAATTGCATGTAAGCTAGACCACGTAAGAACAGCAGCTTACTTCCCTAAAAGATATTAATGAATCAATGAATTTCCCTGACAATCAACTTTGGGTTTTGTGGTCATCATTAGACTCTTAATTCCAGATTTTAATTGAATTCAAATTCCATCATCTGTCAAGACAGGATTCGAATCTATGTCCCCAGAGGTTTATTTGGGTGTTTGGACTAATGACTGTTATGTTTCACTGAGTTGAGGCTGCAACAAAACAAACATAAAACTGCTTTGCTTCTCAGACGTTAAGTGGAATACTGAACTACAGTTATGTTTGGACTAATTAAGCTAGAACTTAGAATAGTGTAAAATGGATGGTTGTGAGTTCTCTGTCCTGTTCTTGATAGACAGAAACAGACCCTTCAGTTCATCCAGTGCGTGCTGACCATAATCCCAAACTAAACTAGTTCTTTTTATATATACTCACACTCAAATTGGATATAAAATGAGTTGCTAACTTACATCAGGAAAGAGGGGATTACAGCTCACTATTACTAATTTTACATGATCACAGAGATAAGAACTAAGTCGTTTTCTTCAGCTTACTGACATAATGCAGAGTCTCACTGGCTGGTCATTCAGTCCTTTAATAGCCATATGATAGTAAACACCTTGGACCTGTCACTTCACTGACACCACTGAAGTCCACTACCAATCAACGGAAGGAACCAGAAGTGAACTAGACCAAGAGCACAGTAACTTTGATGGCTATGGAATGGCTTGGTGAGCAATGATACAAGAAGTGAGGCCTTCCTCAATCGTCTCAGTAATCAACAGTCTGGATAGGTATAGCTCCCTTGGCACTGGTTACGGACATTGCTAGGTAGCTCCATCTTGGTAGTACAGCTTTTGCTGTGGTATGTCCTCTGTTATTTATCTGCCCCTCAATTCATCTCAAATCTGCTTCTTGTCCTTTATTTCATATTCCAATTTTGCTTATTTTCATTGCCTCCCCATACCTTTTTGCATTCATTCTAATATCCCCCAGAATTTGCTTCATTTCTGTACAATCTCTATTCAGCCAGGGAATCTTTTAGGAATACATGTATTCTACATTCAATCTGTCTTGTGTTTGACTTATTTCCCAATGCTGATCTAGCCATTAATTTGTTGACAGCCCCTTTTGTTGCAGAACATCATATTTTCATTTCAGTCCAACACTCTGTTTTTGTGGTTTTTCAGGTGGAATTTAATGGAGCCTGTAAGGGTGAAATATACAACAGGGAGACTTCATTACCCAAAAAGAAAAACCGAAAAGACTATTATGTTTTTTATTCTTGCATGGGACATGAGAGTCACTACACAAGGATTTAGTTCCAGATTTATTTATTGAACACAAATTTCACATCTGTCTTGATGGGATTTGAACCCATGTCCCCAGAATATTAATATGAGTTTCTGGATGACTCGTCAAGTGACACCACTACAGGTGAATTGGCCATGCTAAATTGCCCGTAGTGTTAGGTAAGGGGTAAATGTAGGGGTATGGGTGGGTTGCACTTCGGCGGGTCGGTGTGGACTTGTTGGGCCGAAGGGCCTGTTTCCACATTGTAATGTAATCTAATCTAATCTAATGCTATCACTTTGCCTACCTTTGCAAGTATCACTGTTATTATATTTCTTTTCCATCTGGAACCAAAGTCTTTGCTTCCTAACACTCATTCCTTCACTTGTTGTGATCCCAACCTCAGCACCTCATGAGGAGGCAAGCTGAGTGAACAATCCCTTGTCACATGGTTGGACTAAGGATATGTGCACACCGCATATGTTCAAAGCTTACATTGTGATTGCATGTATGGCAACTTCTATTGAAGAGGTGCCCACTTCCTATCCGTGTGTTGGCATCAGCAAACTTTTCATAAATTATACACTTCACCATCCTTTTTTATTTCTATATTGAATGTATGGTGCAATTGCAATTTCTCAACTATTCTCTTACTCCCATTTCAGTTAATTTTTCAAACCTAACTCAAACTACTTTCCCATTGTACGTGAAACTAATTGGTCCAGGAAGCATTCTATACTGCACTGCATGCTTTGACAACACTTACTACAGCCTAATTTGGAGATAGTTGAGTATTATTATTGCACTGTTATTACTACGTGTTTCTCTGAACTCTTGGCAGTTACTCTTCCCTGATATAATATCCATTGTTTGACCTGTAATGCATTCTAATGGAATACAATTTCCTTTCCTATTCTTTAAATTGATCCACATGAATTGTGTTTCTTGTTGTTAACTATCCTTGCTCATTGCCCTACGGATTGCATTTTTACAGAATCTCTCATGTATCAGTTTTACTATTCAGCAGTTTATAAATCATTCCACTTGTTAAATTCCTCTCCATATCTGTGCTACCTGTTGTCTTTTTCTTGCCGTCACATTTTACAGTCCCTTTCTAGCATACAATGGACCTTGATTATCATTCATTTCACAGTTTTAAAGATCTTAGGACTCAAACATTAATCAGTCTTTTTTCTGTATAGGTGCTGATTGAGATATATATTTCAAGTACTTTCTGCTTTTATTTCAAACTTCTAACAACTGAATACATTTTTCGTTTCATTTATCCCTGAAGATTGGGAATCTGTTCATGCTTGAGACATGAGATTTGGAAGTGTTCAATGTCATAAAGCTTACACAGAAGATAAAATTAGGCAAACCATAAACGCAGGTCCACTTTGAAAGGCTTTGTTTTGTGAGTGGACTGCTTTTGGGCAAATTGCTGAAACTTATAACCTATAACTTTTACTGACAGTACTTTTGTCCATGTTTAATTATTGCAAGGTTTTAGCATCTCAAAATTCTTGTTCCAGCATTAATTCTCTATTGTTATTGCAATTCAATGTATTAGGTATTTCATTCTTTAAACTTGACCTGCTTGACATACTGTCAAAGTAAAATGATATTGGCAGGAAAATGCAACGTGGTAATTAATTAAAGAATGTCATGATCCACTTGGGAATACCCATTGATATTCCAGCCCTGTTACTCCCAGAGTTGTCACAAAAGTTAAGGAGGAAAAAGTGAGGACTCCAGATGCTGGAGAGTAGAGTTGAGAGTGTGGTGCTGGAAAAGCACAACAGGTCAGGTAGCATCCAAGGAGCAGGAGAATCAACATTTCAAGCAAAAGCCGTTCATCAGGAATGAAGCTGTGAGCCAAAGGGGTGGTGAGATAAATGTAAGGGGGGGGGGGGGGGGGGGGGATTGGTGGGAAGGTAGCTGAGAGTGTGTGATAGGTAGATAGAGGTGAGGGTAAAGGTGATAGGTTGGAGAGGAGGATGGAGTGGATAATTGGGAAGGAAGTTGCACAGGTAGGACAGGTCGCGAGTTGAAAGGTTGGAACTGGGATAAGGTGAGGGGAGGGGAAATGATAAAACTGGTGAAATCCACATTGATGCCCTGGGGTTGGAGGGTTCTGAGATGAAAGATGAGGCGTTCTTTCTCCATGTGTTGGGTGGTTAGGGAGTGGCGATGGAGGAGGCCCAGGACCTGCATGTCCTTGGTGGAGTGGGAGGGGGAGTTGAAGTGTTCAATCACTTGGCGATGGGGTTGGTTGTTGCGGGTGTCCCATAGATGTTCTCTGAAGCACTGTGCAAGTAGACGTCCTGTCTCCCCGATGTAGAGGAGACTGCATCGGGAGCAACAAATACAATAAATGACATGCTTGGAAGTGCAGATAAATCTCTGGTGGATGTGGAAGGCTCCTTTGCGGTTTAGGGTGGAGGTGAGGGGGGGAGTGTGGGCACAGGTTTTGCAATTCTTGTGGTGGCAGGAGAAGGTACTGGGAGGGGAGGGTGGGTTGGTGGAGGTGTGGACCTGACAAGGGAGTCGCGGAAGGAATGGTCTTTACGGAAAGCAGATAGGGGTGGGGAGGGAAATATATCTCTGATGGTGGGGTCTGTTTTTAGAAAATGGAGGAAATGGTGGAAGATGATGCAGTGTATACGGAGTTTGGTCGGGTGGAAGGTCAGTCCGGGGGTATTGTGTCCTTGTTGCGGTTGGAGGGGTGGGGTTCAAGGACAGAGTGTGGGACATGGATAAAATGCACTGTAGGGCTTTATCAACTACATGAAAGGGGAAATTGTGGTCTTTAGAGAAGGAGGCCATCTGGTGTGTTCTGTGGTGGAATTGGTCCTCCTGGGAGCAGATGTGGCATAGGTGGATGAATTGAGAATAAGGAATAGTGCTTTTACAGGAGGCAGGGTGGGAGGAGGTGTGGTCCAGGTAGCAGTGGGAGTTGGTGGGTTTGTAGAAGATATCAATATTGAGTTGGTCACCGTTGATGGAGATGGAGATGTCCACGAAGGGGAGGCAGGTGTCTGAGATAGTTCAGGTGAACTTAAAGTCGGGTTGGAATGTGTTGGTGAAGTTAATGAACTGTTCATTTTCCTTGTGTGAGCATGAGGTGGCACTGATACAGTTATCAATGTAATGGAGGTAAAGTTAAAGATTTAATCAAATCACTCAAAGTCCCCAATTTTCCTGACTAATGGACGCAGGTTAACAAAAGCACTGACCATGTTTCTGTGTGGAATAAGAATTACAATGTATTACAAATAACTAATTTCTAACCACAGGCAAAAATATGAATTATCAACATATAACTGTATTGGCTGAAACTCTAACCCCTCTTCTTAAATCCCTACACACACATACAGCAGACGCAGACAAGGAAACAAATACAGATATTATGGCTGGAGAAAAAAAATACTGGAGAGACATAATTCAATAGTGCTAGTCCTCAGGATTTGATGCAGTGTCTGTTTCATGTCTTCCAAGATCTTCACTCTCTGATACTGATCCATATTCTTGTAGTTCTTTGCTGAAGATACAGGGCAGTTGGCACACCATTTATAAAGACTTGCAGTCACTTGTTAGAGGCAACAGCTTCTAACAAATGATGAAAGAGATTAGCTAGCTATCTTCCATGTATTCATTACTTTACTGAAAAGAGAGAGAGAGAGAATTGTCTCTTTTACACAGTGTAGATGCTTCAGTCTCTGTATTGTTTGCACACTCTTTTGTCCATCTGTCCAGGAGACAATTGGAGAATTGTTGTCATGCTAATAATTCCTGGCCTCCACAACTGGTCCAGATGACTCAAAGCAATCAGCAATCAGTCTCCTTTGAGGCTTATTCTGCATACCCCCACAGTGCAATGGATATTAATCACTCTCTGTCCTCTTTTCAAAAGAAGCAACAGCATAAACATAACTAACACTGAGTGCCAGTAATTTGTTTCTAAAATGGCAGCAACTCTTTCTTCAGTCCTTAGTTAAACAGTTCTTTCCCCATTTTGATGCACATTACACAATAAATTGATCATTTATGTTTCCCAAACAAGGATTACATCCTTTGTCTTAATTATCTATAGTTTCCCCAGTTATCATCATTGTATTACAACCCAGTGAGAATGGTTGAATCCACTCCCTTCTTTTCAGCATCTACAAAAAAATTAATCTTTTTTGCACCTCAGGATAAACTAAATGTTTGCCAACAATGTTAAGAACCAAAATGCAAGGTTTTCTTGAGTGAAAAACAGAGGAATTCTATTACTTACGGCACACACAACTTAACTACAAAGTTTAAATAGAGGATAGTGTCCAATATGAAAGTGAATAGGGGAATTATTTTAATTGCTTAGGGTTTGCTGGAGGTATGTGGTGTTAACTTGAGGGCTTGATTCACACTGTCCTGTATCAGCATTGTCCATAAATATTGCAGATATATTTGAGTTGTCAGTGTTCAGGAGTTTCTCCATTTTGGGTTGGCATAAGTTGCTTTGTCGTTCCTGAGCAAGAGCAGACAAAGAGAGTGCTTTCCTGTTTTGCTGTTAAAATGCATTTTATTTGCTCTACCAAATCAAGTTGTTTGAAATGCAGCTTATTTGTGTAATCCCATATCTACAGTCATTGTTTCCATGCTGACTAATCATCTCCAATATATGAAACTTATCATACATGCGTGGATTAAAGACAGGAAATGCTAGTTTTCAGCCCTGACTGATTTCAGTCTCTTTTGGTAAAAGGTTTAATTTCATTTTAGGTAATTATGTTTATCCAACATTGGATTCATGGAGCTTAGCTTATCCTGCGGTCAAGTGATTATAGCGGCAATGCTTAAGTCAGTGCCTTTTTGTTTTAAAGTTATTACATTCCATGAAAGCCTCATGCATTAAACTTGGGACTTATATTTCACCACTATCATTACAATAGACATACATAGAGCTGGAAATGAGCAAACCTACATCCAGAACCTCAACCTGAGCTACAAATCTTCTAAAATATTGTTAGGACGTGCATGTGCTTAAGTTTGTCGAAGACCTCACCTTTCCCAATTATTGGAATGGTTTCCAGCATTACAATGCTTTGAGAACTATGTGTTCATCCAATTCACACCATTGTGCTATCTCTAGTTTCTTAACCCCAGAATGAGCAGCCATACCTTTGGCCATCTTGTTTCCAGTTTCTGGAATTCACTTCCTAAAATTCTCTATTTCTATACTTGGCCCTCCTCCTTTGAGATCCTCAATAAAAACTATGAATGACTCATTTTTTTTATGTCTGGCCCATCCTAATTTCTTTTTTCTTAGCTTTGTTTAAATTTTTCTCTCATTACAATTCTGTCAGACATTTTGGAATTTTCTTATATTAAAGGTACCACGTAAATACAAGTTTCATTTTTTATGAGCAGGAGTAACAGTTTTGTTGAACTCAGCCTTGGCTAGGCCAGAGCTGTCATTTAATACATGTGCCTGACTATCTCCTCTGATCTTTGCAATGTGTAATACTGTGTAATATCTGAGTTGTGCTTCAAAGATCCTAACTTAGCCATCAGGTATTTTCAACCTCCACAAAACTGACTGACTCCATGCCTATCAAAGTTTTATTGACTGGAAATTCTTATTTATTTTGCTCAATTTTGTTTATTTCAATGTTAAAAATCACACAACACCAGGCTATAGTCCAACAGGTTTAATTGGAAGCTTTTGGAGTGCCGCTCCTTCATCTGGAAAACCAACTCCAAATCATGACTTTTCCTAACAGTCACCTTTCCCACATGAGATCCCATATTAAGATCTACCCCAGTACTTCTGTTTTACCCAACCTTCTTTGGCTCTTTATTATCAATGAAGCAAGTCCTAAATCTTTGTCCCATCTGCAATTCCTTAATCCCCATTCAGTGCTATATTTGATCACAATTTCCACTCTCCTAGGAGTTGCCCGCAATATACCTCTTTATTCAGGTTTACTTTATTGGTTCCTCAATCTCAAATACTTTCCTTAACTGTTTTGTTGTGTTTCAAAAGCTTCTTTAAAACCTAGGTTTTTGACCTTGGCTTTAGTCAATCCACTACTTCTGTTATATCCAGTTTTATTTATTTCTCTATTAGACTCATAGAGTCATAGAGATGTACAGCATGGAAACAGATCGTTCGGTCCAACCTGTCCATGCGGACCAGATATCCCAACCCAATCTAGTCCCACCTGCTAGCACCCAGCCCATATCCCTCCAAACCCTTCCTATTCACATACCCATCCAAATGCCTCTTAAATGTTGCAATTGTACCAGCCTCCACCACATCCTCTGGCAGCTCATTCCATACATGTACCACACTCTGAATGTAAAAGTTGCCCTTTAGGTCTCTTTTATATCTCTCCCCTCTCACCCTAAACCTATGCCCTCTAGTTCTGGACCCCTGACCCCAGGGAAAAGACTTTGTCAATTTATCCTATCCATGCCCCTCATAATTTTGTAAACCTCTATAAGGTCTATAAGCGTCCGACGCTTCAGGGAAAACAGCCCCAGCCTGTTCAGCCTCTCCCTGTGGCTCAGATCCTCCAACCCTGGCAACATCCTTGTAAATCTTTTCTGAACCCTTTCAAGTTTCACAACATCTTTCCAATAGGAAAGATAGGAATTGAGTTCCGGAGTACTGAGGTCATGTTGCAGTTGTATAAGACTCTGGTGCGGCCGCATCTGGAGTATTGTGTGCAGTTTTGGTCGCCATATTATAGGAAGGATGTGGAGGCACTGGAACGGGTGCAGAGGAGGTTTACCAGGATGTTGCCTGGTATGATAGAAAGATCGTATGAGGAAAGGCTGAGGCACTTGGGGTTGTTTTCATTGGAGAAAAGAAGGTTTAGGGGTGACTTGATAGAGGTGTACAAGATGATTAGGGGTTTAGATAGGGTCGACAGTGAGAATCTTTTTCCACGTATGGAGTCAGCTATTACAAGGGGGCATAGCTTTAAATTAAGGGGGGGTAGGTATAGGACAGATGTTAGGGGTAGGTTCTTTACTCAGCGAGTCGTGAGTTCATGGAATGCCCTGCCAGTAGCAGTGGTGGACTCTCCCTCATTATGGGCATTTAAGCGGGCATTGGATAGGCATATGGAGGATAGTGGGCTAGTGTAGGTTAGGTGGGCTTGGATCGGCGCAACATCGAGGGCCGAAGGGCCTGTACTGCGCTGTATTCTTCTATGTTCTATGTTCTATGAGACCAGAAGTGCATGCAATATTCCAACAGTGGCCTTACCAATGTCCTGTACAGCCGCAACGTGACCTCCCAACTCCTGTACTCAATACTCTGACCAATAAAGGAAAGCATACCAAATGCCTTCTTCACTATCCTATCTACCTGCGACTCCACTTTCAAGGAGCTATGAACCTGCACTCAAAGTTCTCTTTGTTCATCAACACTCCCTAGGAACCTTACCATTAAGTGTATAAGTCCTGCTAAGATTTGCTTTCCCAAAATGCAGCACCTCGCATTTATCTGAATTAACTCCATCTGCCACTTCTCAGCCCATTAGCCCATCTAGTCCAGATCCTGTTGTAATCTGAGGTAACCCTCGTCACTGTCCACTACACCTCCAATATTGGTGTCATCTGCAAACTTACTAACTTTACCTCTTATGCTCACATCCAAATCATTTATGTAAATGACAAAAAGTAGGGGGCCCAGCACCGATCCTTGTGATGCTCCACTGGTCACAGGCCTCCAGTCTGAAAAACAACCCTCCACCACCACTCTCTGTCGTATACCTTTGAGCCAGTTCTGTATCCAAATGGCTAGTTCTCCCTGTATTCCATTTCCTTCCCCTTGCACCCTTAACCTTTGCCCTCTAGTTCTGGACTCCCCGACTCCAGAGAAAAGACTTTGTCTATTTTTCCTATCTATGCCCCTCATAATTTTGTAAATCTCTATCAGGTCATCCCTCAACCTCCGAGGCTCCAGGGAAAACAGCCCCAGCCAGTTCAGCCTCTCCCTATAGCTCAAATCCTCCAATCCTGGCAACATCCTTGTAAATCTTTTCTGAACCCTTTCAAGTTTCACAACATCTTTCCGATAGGAAGGAGACCAGAATTGTACGCAATATTCCAACAGTGGCCTAACCAATGTCCTGTACAGCTGCAACATGACGTTCCAATTCCTGTACTCAGTACTCTGACCAATCAAAGATATCTACCTGCGAGTCCATTTTCAAGGAGCTATGAACCTGCACTCCAAGGTCTCTTTGTTCATCAACACTCCCTAGGACCTTACAATTAAGTAAATAAGTCCTGCTAAGATTTGCAGCACCTCGCATTTATCTGAATTAAAATCCATCTGCCACTTCTCAGCACATTGGCCCATTTTGGTCAAGATCCTGTTGTAATCTGAGGTAATCTTCTTCACTGTCCACTACATCTCCAATTTTGGTGTCATCTGCAAATTTACTAACTGTACCTCTTCTGCTCACATCCAAATCATTTATGTAAATGACAAAAAATAGAAGACCCAGCACCGATCCTTGTGGCTTATTCCAGCATGTTTTATTTTATTTATGTTGCTGGATGCCTAACTAAGTGGCATGATCCTTATCAGTTGCTTCATATAAGCATCATATTCTTTGCCTGTACTCATGTGAGTACATGTGACAATAAACCTAATTCTAATTCCATTTCTGGTTTAGAATAGGTTCTATGAGGCTTCAGTATAATCATCAGAGCTTATTCCATCAACACCTCCATCACTGTCATCTATTGTTCCTCATCCTTTCTCTTGGTTCCCCAATCCACTGGTTCATGATATATAGTGTTTTGTCCTGAGTCTGATACCCATATGGCGCTCACTGGTGATTCAAATCACTTTACATTTGATACCGGTACGACTGGTTCAAGAGGTGTTACCTATGTCAAGCATCAAAACATAAGACTGGGAAAACCTATTCTGAGCAACCTGAAGTATTTGTACGAGCTATTGTCAGACAATGAAAATCTCTCCTATGTAGATTCCAGGCTTGTTAGACATTGTCAAAATTCCTAGGAGAAAGTGAGGACTGCATATGCTGGAGCTCAGAGTCGAGAATGTAGTGCTGGAAAAGCACAGCAGGTCAGGCAGCTTCCGAGGAGCAAAAGAATCAACATTTCAGGCATAAGCCCTTCATCAGGATGCCCTTCCATATCTCATATGTTGAAAATTACAGTATGTTGACAAAAAGGCAGCTGATTTGAGGCAATGGCCAATGCAACCTGACAAAGGACTTATGCCCAAAACATCTAGTCACCTGTTGCCTATATGCTGCGCTTTTCCAGCACATTGCCAAACTTCCATTGATTAGATTACTTACAGTGTGGAAACAGGCCCTTCGGCCCAACAAGTCCACACCGACCCGCTGAAGAGCAACCTGCCCAGACCCATTTCCCTACATTTACCCCTTCACCTAACACTACGGGCAATTTAGCATGACCAATTCACCTAACCTGCACATTTTTTTTGGACTGTGGGAGGAAATCCACACAGACACGGGGAGAACGTGCAAACTCCACACAGTCAGTTGCCTGAAACGGGAATTGAATCCGGGTCTCTGGCGCTGTGAGGCAACATTGCTAACCACTGTGCCACCCATTGAGTTATAGTTAGCATGATTCAATAAAGCTAAATATAAATGAAGGAAAAGAAATTATGTGGAGAGAAAATAGAGGGTATATTTCAATCATAAACAGATTATTCCTAATTCCATTGTCCTTGCTGGAAAGGTTTGTTCAGTATGTTAACTTTGCAGAGGGGGTTTGTGCTATACTCAAAGTATGTTCTCACCTCTCCATCATCTTTCTAATGATAAATTAGCATAGAAGACTTCCAAGTCACATCCAATCGGTGTCATGCAACTACTTTATCTCTGAGATCAACTAATTACCTTGGTAGTGTCATCCAGAAATCATTGTTAAATGACTTATATTGACAAAGGTTATAGTTTTATGAGCCTGGGGAGTTGGAGAGGATCCAATTAATTTTTATGGGGAGTAAGTTGTGGGGAACACATACCTGTTTTCCTGAAATAAACTCTTGATGGGGAAACCTCTGTTCTGGGAGCCTGGATTCAATAAATTTTGCTTTACAATTTCAGATTCAGTTGAAAAGGAAAAATAAAATCAAATTTAATTGCCACAAACATATGCTTCATTTTGTAAGTATGTGAAATCATCCAGCTGTAGATGTAGGTCACTCTTGCCCAATCTCATCTCTATGCCATCCTCTAAACTAATGCAGCATTAGTTGTTGCACAGATATCTTGTCCTAATTTGTATTGTCACTTTAAACAGTGGAATACACATGCCTCAGTAATATCAATGCAGAATTAGAGTCATAGAGTCATACAGTTGTACAGCACTGAAACAGATCCTTTGATCCAACTCATCCAATCTGACCAGATATCTTAAATAAATCTAGGCCCATTTGCTAGAATTTGGCCCATATCCCTCTAAACCTTTCCTAATCATATACCCATATAATTGTATCAGACTTCACCATTTCCCCTGGCAACTCAGTCCATAAATGCACCATCCTCTCCATGAAAAATCTGCCCCTCACGTCCCTTTTAAATCTTTCTTCTCACACCTTAAACTTATGCTCTCTAGTTTTGGACTCTCCTACCCTGGGGAAAACAAATTCTTTGGCTATTCACCCTATTTATTCCCCTCTTGATTTTATAAATCTCCTCAGCCTCAAACACTTTAGGGAAAATATCCCCAGCTTATTCAGCCTCTTCTTGTAGCTCAAACCCTCCAACTCCAGCAACATCCATGCTTAACAACATATTTCCTATAGCAGGGAGACAAGAATTGAATGCTGTATTCCAAAATTGGCCTCACCAATTACCCCTTACAGCAGCAACATGACATCCCAACTTTAGTACTCAATGAACTGACCAATAAAGGCCAGTATACCAAGCACCTTCTCCACTACTCCATCTACCTTTGACTCAACCTTCAAGGAACTATGAACCTACACCCTAAGGTCTCTTTCTTCAGCAACTTTCCCGATGGCTCAACCATTAAGTGTATTAGTTCTGCCCTGATTTGCCCTATCAAAATACAACATTTAAAATTTATCTACATTAAACTTTATCCGTCACTCCTCAGCCCAAAATTACATTTTGTTTGAGATTGACTGCTTTATGATTCTGGTTGAAACATTAGTCTTTATTAAGTTATGATTTAATACAAGGTCTCAGCTATACCATATGCCATAATTTGGTACACCACTTTGCATAATTCACTACATTACAAAACAGTTGTTCTCCCACAAATCCTACACAGATTCTACTTTTTATCTCTGCATTGCATCTGGTACTAGTTCATCATAGAACAAAAGAAATTGACATCAGAAAAACCACATGAAGACAGCAAGCCTCTTCTAATCTCATCAAATCATCATGTTGCAGTGTTCATACTAAATCCTATCACTATCCACACCAGTTGCCAGATCAAAATCTCATGGGCTGTCAAGGGTGTACATGAATGCACCTCACACATTCTATCAGACTCTCATCATTACCTTAGACCCATTTACACTAAGGTCCCATCATCAAAAGTGGGCCGATAACAGTGGCACACTGGTGTGCAAACTTGTGGCTGCAAAGGTCCCTTCAACATCGCTGTCTTTCTTGCTGTTCATCCACTGCCTGGTTAGTTATACTTGGTTGTCTGAAAAAAGTAAAGGTGCCAGTGTAAAATTGCAAACAGGAAGGGAAAGGCAGTAAGTGGTGAGTGCTTACACCTTCTGCAGCTCATAGGTAAAAAGAGCTTCTGGTACCAGAAGGTTCTGAAATGTGGATGGACACAATAGGCAAATGGCCTCTTTCTGTGGTGTAAAGATTCTGTGAATCTGGATATTTAGATATTGTCATCTTCAATAAGTCTACTGTAGTCACTCTGCCAAGTGGAACAAATAGGGTTCCAGTGAGGTGTTCTAACCATTTTTTTTTCCAAAACAAAATTCATTTGTGACATTTAACAAACCATTCCTGCTGCTCTAGGACAAATGAGAAAAGGTTTGATCTCTGTTTTCCTTACTTTGCAATGCCAGCTGTGAGACATTAACGATGCCTCTCCTCCTGAATAAACCTTCCGGTTGGCAACCTCTTCCTTATCCCCATGAATACCCTTTGGGCAACCAAAGAATGGTTTTCAAATGAAACATAATTGTTAAAATCACCCAGGCCTCTGGCTATGTTCCCATACAAGGTTGTCACCTGCTCCAAGTGTGAGGGGGATAAATGAGCAGAATGATTCTAAACCTGACAAAAAGTGCACTGAAACTGGAAGAGTATACAGACAGGAATTGCAGTGTAATATCCCATCAATGTTGTAGGCTTCCAACATGGCTTCTGATTCCCAAATAATTAACTATGCTTCAAATTGTAAGTATGTGAAATCATCCAGCTGCCTAACTCTTTGATGTTAGCCTTCTGCTCATTTTAATACTGTGATATCTACAGCTTCAATAAGAGACCACTTTCATTAAAGGACTTGCTGTGAGCTCAGACATAAAAAAAAGCTGTTTTCTAAAATGTTAAAATATATTTCAATATACTACATACAATATATAAAATATATTTTCCCCTAAGTATTTAAGAACATCTAAATAAAATGATATTACAGATCTAGTGCAAGAAATGTTCGCAAGAAATTACAGAGAGTTGTAAACACAGCCCAGTCTACCATGAAAACCAGCCTTCCTTCCATTGATTCCATTTATACTTCCTCAGGAAAGCTGCCAACATCATCAAAGACCCCTCCCATGCCAGTTATACTCTCTTCCGCCCTCTTGCAATGGGTAGAAGTTACAAATGTTTGAAAATATGTACCAACAGATTCAAGAACACCTTTTTTCCCTGCTGTTATCAGATTTATGAATGGACCTCTCATACACAGCTGATCTTTCTCTGCACCTTTTGTGTTCTGTTCTATTCCCTGGTGTAGGTATGTAGAGTCTGATTTGTCTGGATCGCATGCAAAATGATATATGTGACAAATTTTATTTCCATGTTATGATTCTATCTTTGTGATTGTCCATATTCTTAAGCACTTGGTTATTGTTTTCTTTGTTGCAGAGGAGGCCTCTTTGGTTTGTTTTCTGCTATAATTTCATTTGGTAAGGGTGAGTGATAAATGATTCCAGCGGTGATTCCAGCTGAGATTTATGGGTCACTCAACATTGCTATTCGATTTCTGTTAAATTTTTGTGCTGTGTAGTAGAAATCCTGATAAAGTCATATTTAGTACCGATTTTTTTTATACTTGGATAATTTTGATGTCTTTTTTTCCTCAAAATACTTTATTGACACACAAGCTCCATGCCAAAGGAGCCAAACTTCCTCTAGAGAAAAAATTCAAATGAATCAAGCAAAAGAAACACATTTGGCAACATTTAATTCCCTATGACTTCCACCACTGAGAAAGATGTGAGTAGCTCCAGGAATATCACTAATTTCAGCTTTCCCTCCCAGACATGCACCATCTGGACTGTCATGTCTATCGCCATTCCTTCTTCATCATTTATCCTACAGCACCTGAAATTCCCTACCTATTACCATCATGGAAATACCACTGCAAAGACTGAAGTGACTATAGGGGAAGGGACACTGCCAACTTTTTATAGCTGTGCATATTTTATAGTGTGTTGAACTCAATGAATTAAATGCAGTGGGATATAAAAGTTGATTTTAAATTTAAGAAGGGAATTCTATTAGAGTAAGAAAAATAACAAATGTTGGAACAGACACTGAATACCCAGTAGAACTGGCCGGATTCATGCCTAAAAGTTGAAGAGTTTAATTAGCTTTGTGACTGTACCATATGGTCATGCAGATGCTGGCACCTCCTCTAATATTCTCATCCAAGTATCCATTCTTATGCACGGTTGTGGACACTTGATTTGTTTAAGCAACACATGTTCTGCACAGATAAAATCAAAGACATGTTAAAATATGCAGTATAAAATGTATTTTCCCCTGTGTGTCATTTACATTATTCCATACCTTGGTGCTTTTTCCAAATATCAGTACTTCTGGAATAGTTTTTAAAATTCTTTCCTGGAATGTGGGTGTTGCTGGCTAGTCTTTTTTGACCATCTTCAACTGTTCTTAAGAAAGGGGTGGTGCAGTGTACTTGAACTGCTTCAGTTCATATGGTATGTGTACCCAACCAGTAGGTTAGGAAGAGAGTTCCATGATTCTGACTCAATGGCAGTGAATGAATGACAGTATAGTTCCAAGACAGGGAGGTTATGTGGCTTGAAGTGAAACCGCATATCTGCTGCTCTTGGTCTTCTAAATGGTAGCGGTTGGGGGTTTGGCAGATTCTGACGAAGTAGCCTTGCTGCATTACTGCATCTTGTTAATGGTGCCCACTGCTGCCACTATGTGTTAGTCATGGAGGGAGTGAATGTTTAAGGTTGTGGATGGTGTCAGCAGAATGCTGAATCTGGGTTAATGTCAAATGTCTTGAATGCTGTTGGAGGTGATTTTAAAAATTGCAGGTCTTTGGCTTTTAAATCAGTTATTTTCAGTTCAGTTCACAATCAAAAATACCGATATGGTCTTTATATTTCTGCACTCCAGTGCTGCACTTGAATTGAATTGAATTGAATTATTTATTATCACGTGTATTCAACATAATATACAATGAAAAGTATGAACTATGCTCTACATAGGCACCACTCATATTAACTTAGATTAAAATAAAAACAGATAACTTAAAGAGAGTTTAACTTTTCCTTCTCTGCTGCTAGTCCCACTCTGTGCTTCCCACTCCATGCCTCCCACTCCATGCCTTACCACTGCCAGAGTCCCACTCCAGCATTCCCATTCCATGCCTTCCCGCCACCAGAGTCCTGGTCCGGCCTTCCCAGTCCATGCCATGCCACGGCCAGAGTCCCACTCCACACATAAGCAAGAGTCCCACTCCAAAATTCACAGGCTGACTGTCCAACGCTGTAGCCATGCTGCCTCTGAAGACGCCAATGCTGCTCCACAGCCCATCGAAGCTGCTTTCCCACCGAAGAGCTCTCTTTATCAGGTACGTTTGAGAAAAAATAGGGGAAGAGGCAAAAAGAAAAAATGTGGATACTGCTCAGAAGATACCTACTCTGCTGCCACCATCTTGTATTTTGGAGAACACAGGCACCTTTCTTTCAAAAGCTGCTGTCAGGACACTTTACGTGCAGGGACAGGTAGCCATCTCATGGATTCAACCAGTGTGCATCTCAGAGGTCCTCACTTGGTCTCTCAGCACTTACTTGGATACTCACAGTATCTCTGCTTGCCCTGCCTTTTTTGCACTCTGCCCCCTTAGCCAGAGCGACACACTCAGTGCACTTCCGCCTTGCCTTTGGTGCAGACACAAAGTCAGGCAGTTTGTCATGCTTGCCAGCAGTGATCAGTCAATGATTTGGACATGTTGCTGCACATCACCATGCTACATCAATCTTTCACCTGCACCACGTGCCAGCTGCATATGCGGTAAACACAGTGCATATGTTTCAACCAAATGGCCATGTCTCATATTCCAAGAGGAGTAGTCCTCAACTAGACAAGTGAGATACCCTTCAGTTAGAGCATCCCAGCCCAGCTACTGAAGGGCAGCCTCTAATATTAATCTGGGGGTTTGTCAGCCATTTTGGATTGTTCAGGGCCAAAGGCCTATATCTCTATAGTTTGGGGAGTGGATGATGATAAGCCTTGTAAATGGGTGCAACTAGCCAGGGGAGCCATGGCAAGCAAGGCGGGGAACTACACAAAGAACAGTCAAGGTTTCGTCAGTCATCAGTTGGGTATGTCCATCCAAGTTGGTCAAGGGGGTGGATCAAAGTTAGTCCTGGGTACCCATACACTAAATATCAAGGCAGTGTTATCAAGGGCTACTGATATTGGAGGAAGACTGAGGAACTTACTGGAGACTTGGAAGCAGTATGCTTGAAGGCAGAGGGGACAACTGTTAAGCGGCAGCTTAATACATGAGGAAAGATGATGTAGCATAGAAGAGAAAGGGTTAATGTAGGAGTTAGAATCATTGACAGTCAGTAACACCCTGAATTTGATGGATGTGTGAAATAATATAGTTTAAATTTGGCATGTTAAATCTTGGGGGGGGGGTAAAGTGGAGTGAACGTGGGGATGTTAAAAGCTGATGTGGTTGATGGGGTGAGCCACCATGAAGAGAATGTGTTTATCAGGGATAAAAAGCTGAGCTTGAGCCTCAATGCATGAATACTGACTGCTGCTTCCTTCTATCATGTTGCAAATAACAAAGGTGTAATTGATGAAAATGGCTGCCACCACATGCAAACAGGATGGATTAAGTGTTTCATTCTGTGAGGGAGGAGATTTCAACTTTAAGCAATTTGAGGCCCATCAAAGACTAACACCTGTGTGGCTTCAGAAGGTTGTCTTCTTTCTTTTCCTCTCACAATATCTCAGTGAGACTGTCGTTGGAATTGGGACGATCGAGTCTATTGGCTTCTCCAGGTCTGTTTTAGTCTGGAAGACCAAGTCATGTAATCTCCAGGTTTGAACTTCCACAGGGCTGAGGGAATGGTCAGAGAAGGCCTGGCCACCTCTGGAGTGTCCTGAGAGGAGATTTCTGGGAGATCAGTGTGGGGATCCTCCTCCCTCTGGGTGATGACCTGACACTGTCCTATCTCCTTTTTAGGAAGTGGCATCTGGAGTGAGGTCAAGCTCCCTTGTCGCCCAGTTGACTTGCTTTTGGTGCTGAGCATCAATGAAAGATGATAGGATTATGCTTGAATTCAGCAGACACTGATCGTGTTTTTCATGGCTCTCCTTGGCAACTGTCAGCCTGTCCATGGAGGCAGCTAAACACTCACATGTCAGAGAAGGTATGGTGCCAATAGCACCAGTTCAGTCTTATAAACTTAGTGTTAGGTTTGCCAGAGCCTGCAACAAACCTGTTCACTGCTCCAGTGCCTGAATATACATTTCAATATGGTCAAGTGATGATGGTTTAAATGTGAGTTCAGAATTTCACAGAGGGGTCAAATGTGACACCAAGGGTTTGAACAGACTGGTTTAGTCTCAGACTGTTAATGCAGAAGACAGATGGAGTCAATAGCTAGTGAATGGAGTTTGGAGCAGAGACTAACAAAATTGCTTCAATCTTCTCAGTCTTATATTGGAGAAAAGGTATTATCAATATGCATCTGAAAATTAATGCTATCCTTTTGGATGATATCCTAAGAAGCAGCAGGTGGATACAGAAATATTTGGGAGCCACAAATAGACCCTTGCAAGACACACAAAGTATCAGTACAGACACCAAACCAGGTATAGGAAGAGTAGCCATTGAAGCGATACTCTGCGTAAATTAGTTAAGAATGGTTGCAGGTGAGAAGAATCCCATTTACCTTGACTAGAGCAGAGAGATGGGTCTTCTTGTGGTGTAGGGCAGTATCCCTATTTATGGACTGAGAGATCTGGGTTCAAGTCCCACTGGCTCCAGAACTGTGTAATTATGTAACTGTATAATGTAGTGGAGAGATATTGGAGGAAAATGGTGTGGTCAATTATGTCAATGGTTGCAGACAGGTCAAGAAAGACAAAGAGGAAGAGTTTACCTTTGTCACAATGTGACTGTGTTAAGAGCTGTTTTGTTAGTGTGGCAGGGGTGAAAATATGTTTATGGGGATTCAAGGGAGGAGTTCTGAGAAAGATGGGGAATGATTTGTGAGTCAGTAAGATATTCCAGGAGTCTAAGAAGAAAGGGAAGTTGGATATTGGGAAGTAATTTGCAGGAATGAAGTTGAGGCCTCTATTTTTGAGGGGAGAGGCAATGATGAAGTATAATGTGGGAAAATGTGAAGTTCAGTTCTGAAAGGGAGGACAAAAAAATAGAGCATTATCTAAATGGAGAAAAGTTCCAGAAAGCAATTTACAGAAAGGAACTTGAGGGTACTTACACACAAAACACAAAAAGGCAGGTGGAACAGATAACCAGGAAAGTGAATGGAATGATGGCTCTTATTTCAAGGGGGTTGGATAATTAGAGTAGGGAAGCCTTATTGAAGTATTTTCTCCACGGATCTGGATGACACAAGTTTCAATACAACGGTAGAAGCTTTATTATTGGACAACCGGTGAAAGATTCTCAATGACACCAAAGGAATCATGTAGCCTACTTGTGGTGGCACTTCTTTACGAATCTCTACTCTACACACAAAGGCAGGATATTTTATAGGTATAATAAAGAGGTCGACAAGTCACTTGGTTTATTGCCGTCACATTGTTTAAGACAGGTAATTACTATTTTCCAATGCCTGGTGTTTGCCGATTTCCTGTTATAACTAGTGAATGGTTGATAGGGACTGGTTATCGTATTCTTTATAATTAATCTGTTGATGGATAGAGATTTAGCCAGAAAGACTTTGCTTTGCTCTCATTGTTGGATTCACATGCCCATGTTATTAGGTAGGGGAAACACGGTAATGGGAACAGGAGGCAGTTCACAGTGTTATCGCCAAGGCTATTAGTCTTGTCCAGGCAGGACAAATACCTTTGCCTGAGGCTGCATGTATGGCTCCATAGGATTCTATTCTCTCAGAGTCAGAGGGCAGGCATGTAATCGATACTGCAGTGAGTCCTTTCAGCAATGGAATGTTTAACCCTTGAGTTTCCAATATGTCGTGATAAAGAAGTAAAAATAAAATTTATTCTTTTGTGGCTTTCTAAAGTCCCCATTCCCCCCTATAGACTATTCGATAATCAAGCAGGTCCCCTCAGAGCCTCTACAGAAAACACTCGCTCAACAGTGGTCATAAGCACTGGAGCACTAGAATGCAGGCGATTACAATTAGTGTTGTAATCCCGGTATGTAGGAGCAGGCCTCCCAGTTCTCCAAGAATGCCCCCTAATGGCAATCCCTCCATGCCATTGCTAAACTCATTGTCAATAGTTTGGAGAGTCTGAATTTCCTCTGTGATGTGTTTAGAGAGGTCAGTGATATTAGTGGACTCATCAGGGATGTAGGTGCAGCACTCTGCCCTAACAACAACACAGGTACCACCCTCCTTGGCTCGCAGGAAGTCCAGGGCCAAATGATTCTGGAGGGCCACAGTTCTAATTGCAAGTAGCTCCACATTATTTTCAATTAAGGCACCAGCCATGTCATTGGTGACCCTTTCCCATATGCTCCTGAGTTTACTGATTTCTTGGGCATGTAAATAGATTCCCGTTGGAGGAGAGAACATTCCCACCCAGGTGAGGAACCTGGTGAGGGACCTTCTGGGTCTTGGGGGTGGGGGTAAGTTGTCCAAAACATGAATGCAGGGTACAACATACCCCACGTAACACAACCCCGTCGAACCGGAGGGAAGCCAGGGGTAGACTTTCAACCCACAAATAATGTACGTGCCATAGAGTCATAGAGATGTATAGCACAGAAACATACCCTTCAGTACAACCTGTCCATGCCGACCAGATATCCTAACCTAACCTAGTCCCACCTCCCAGTACCTAGCCCATATCCCTCCAAACCCTTCCTATTCTTATTTCCATCAAATGCCTTTTGAATGTTGCAATTGTATCAGCCTCCACCACTTCCTCTGGCACCTCATTCCATACGCATACCACCCTCTGTGTGAAAAACTTGCATCTTAGGTCTATTTCATATCTTTCCCCTCTTACCCTAAACCTATGCCCTCTAGTTCTAGACTCTCTGATACCAGGGAAAAGACTTTGTCTATTTATCCTATCTATGCCCCTCATAATTTTGTAAACCTCTATAGGGTCACCCCTCAGCCTCCGATACTCCAGGGAAAACAGCCCCAGCCTGTTCAACCTCTCCCTATAGCTCAAATCCTCCAACCCTGGCAACATCCTTGTAAATTTTTTCTGAACCCTTTCGAGTTTTACAATATCCTTCCGATAGGAAGGAGACCAGAATTGCATGCAATATTCCAACAGTGGCCTAACCAATGTCCTGTACAGCTGCAACATGACCTCCCAACTCCTGTACTCAATGCTCTGACCAATAAAAGAAAGCATACCAAACGCCTTTTCACTATCCAGTCTACCTGCAACTCCACTTTCAAGGAGCTATGAACCTGCACTCCAAGATCCCTTTTTCCTGCGACACTCCTGAGGACCTTACCATTAAGTGTATAAGTCCTGCTAAGATTTGTTTTCCCAAAATGCAGCACCTTGCATTCATCTAAATTAAACTCAGTCTGCCACTTCTCAACCCTTTGGCCCATCTGATCAAAATCCCATTGTAATCTGAGGTAATCTTCTTTGCTGTCCACTGCACCTCCAAGTTTGGTGCCATCTGCAAACTTAACTAACTATACCTCTTATGCTCACATTTAAATCATTTATATAAATGATGAAACGTAGTTGACCCAGCACCGATCCTTGAGACATTCCAGTGGTCACAAGCTTCCAGTCTGAAAAACAATCCTCCACCACCACCCTCTGTCTTCTACCTTTATGCCAGTTCTGTATCCAAATGGTTAGATCTCCCTGTATTACATGAGATCTAACCTTGCTCACCAGTCTCCCATGAGGAACATTGAACATAGAAGAATACAGCGCAGTACAGGCCCTTCGGCCCTCGATGTTGCGCTGATCCAAGCCCACCTAACCTACATTAGCCCACTATCCTCCATATGCCTATCCAATGCCCGCTTAAATGCCCATAATGAGGGAGAGTCCACCACTGCTACAGGCAGGGCATTCCATGAACTCACGACTCGCTGAGTAAAGAACCTACCCCTAACATCTGTCCTATACCTACCCCTCCTTAATTTAGGGCTATGCCCCCTTGTAATAGCTGACTCCATACGTGGAAAAAGATTCTCACTGTCGACCCTATCTAAACCCCTAATCATCTTGAACCTTGTTGAATGCCTTACTGAAGTCCATACAGATCACATCTGCTGTTCTGCCATCACAAATCCTTTTTGTTACTTCTTCAAAAACCTCAATCAAGTTAGTGGGACATGATGTCCCATACACAAAGCCATGTTGACTATCCCTAATCAGTCCTTGCCTTTCTAGAAATACATGTACATCCTGTCCCTCAGGATTTCCTCCAAACACTTGCCCACCACCGACATCAGGCTCACTGTTCTATTGTTCCCTGGCTTGTCCTTACCATCCTTCTGAAACAGTGGCACCACGTTAGCCAACCTCCAGTCTTCCAGCACCTTACCTGTGACTATCAATGACACAAATATCTCAGCAAGGGGCCCAGCAATCACTTCCTTAGCTTCCCACAAAGTTCTCCGGTACACCTAATCAGGTCCAGGGATTTATCCACTTTTATGTGTTTCAAGACATCCAGCAGTTCCTCCTCTGTAAAATGGACATTTTCCATATTAAAATTAGATTAGATTAGATTACCTACAGCGTGGAAACAGACCCTTCGGCCCAACAAGTCCATACCGACCCTCTGAAGAGCAACCCACCCAGACCCATTCCCCTACATTTACCCCTTCACCTAACACTATGGGCAATTTAGCATGGCCAATTCGCCAAACCTGCACATTTTTGGATTATGGGAGGAACCGGAGCACCCAGAGGAAACCCACGCAGCAACGGGGAGAATGTGCAAACTCCACACAGCCTGAGGCGGGAATTGAACACGGGTCTCTGGTGCTTTGAGGCAGCAGTGCTAACCACTGTGCCGTTGTAAACTGTCCAGATGGAAACTGCTCCCCCCCTCCCTTCCCCCCACCTCCAAACACACACCCAACGCCACCACCATTCCCCCCCCCCCCCCCCCCCAACTGGGTCATTCCAGAGGCAGCCTAATATTTGGGACAGCAGACCAATCAAGTACAAAGTAGCTATATTCCATTAAATTCTGAATAGGTTTGATGCATTGATGCAGGGGATATCAAAATAGCACTTACACATCCCCATATAAGTGCCTTTACAGGGTTTCCCTCCCTGTCTGAAACAAGTAGTTGATGGTGTTGTTGGGAACCATAAGGGAGGGAGGTCTATGTGATCGGTTGTAATTAGACTGATACCCTGAATATGGTCAGGTTATACCCTGCCGACTGTCATTCCCGTGCATCATCCGTGTTAGCAGGATCACCAGAAAGGCTTTGATGCAGTAGCCATTCAGCCACTTTTTGTCAGTGAAAAGATACAGCCCACAAAGGTTATTCACATTCTATCTTTCAGGGAGGGGAGGTCAGACTGTCCCAGGTGCCCATGGGGTCCTCATGGGCTTCCCATAAATCACCTCAGCTGAAGACAGACTGATTTTGCTTGAAGGGGTAAATCTCATATGGAACAGAGTCAAGGGTAGGACCTTCAAACAGTTCAGGCTGGTTTCCTGCTTTCGCTTGCCAGCTTATTTTTTTAATGTGCCATTTGCTCCAGCCGCTTTTGGGCGGTGAGTGCAGTGGAATTGATTTATTGCTAGTTCCCTGCAGATCCCCTAGTTAATTTTAGCCACGAAATGTGGCCCATTGTTTGAGCTTATTGTCTCTGGGAGTCCATAGCGGGAAATTATTTCCCTCAACAATATTTTTACCACTGTTGCAGCCGTGTTGTCCGTTTTCGGGATTGCCTCAATCTATCTCCTGACGGCATCTACTATTACAAAACAATACTTATGACATTGTACCTTGGGTAATTCTATGAAATTTAGTTGTAGACAATTTCTACAACTAGGCAAGGGAGTAGAACCAGAACCGCAAGGCATCGCTTTTCCAGCATTTGTCTTTTTGCAGATGAAGCACGCTTTGGCTTGTTTCTCAGCTGTTTTCTGGGAATCAGGGTGCCACCAGGTTTGTAGTAAAGTGCTGACCATTCCCTCCTTGCCTAGGTGTGTACAGTTATGTACAAAATCCACCAAGATTGGTAAAAGCAAAGAAGGAACACAGACCCGTCCCACAGTTTAGTATGAACATCAAGGGTGCACCCCATCTGTGACCCACAGTCTGTGTTCCTCTGCAGGGGCGCCCCTTGTAAGTGACATATTTCACCCATGTCTGGCATACCTGTCTTTATAATTTTTGCAACTAGGTGTTACTGTCAGCCCAATGGAATCAGAAAAGTAGGGTGTAAGGCTGCCTGGTTGGCGGCAGCATTACTTGCATGTTGCTGTTGGAGATTCTGTCAGTGGCACCAGTGTGAGCTGAACATTTGATCACTGCTAGGCTGGATGTTAACTGTGAGGCCTGAAAAAGATTATGCACAAAAAAAGGCGTTACTAATGGGTTGCTCTGTGGAGGTTAAAAATCCCCTATACTCCCATAAGGTGCTGTGGTCGTGGGCAACACTGAAAGCATAGCAAGAGTCTGTATAAATATTGGCCGATTTCCCTTCAGCCATGATGCAAACCCGAGTGAGGGCAAACAATTCAGCCTTCTGTGCTGACAGTAGAGTTTCAAAGCCTACACATTCAACCACTTCAGAATCCATAGCAATCACGTATCTGGAGCATCGCTGACCTGAAGGTGAAATAAAGAAGCTGCCATCCACATAAAAAGTGAAGTCCACATGTTCAAGTGGCAGCTCTGTGGAATTCCGGTCCCAATGAGATTCATCAGTACTGGCTGAAGGTGCTTTGTGATTATGGGGAGGCTGAACAAGCTCAGTTTTTATGTGACCTTTAGAGTGCGACTTGGAGCTGTTCTGGCCATCCCAGTAATAAATAAGGGCTCTCCTCATCTGTGATCTGGTGTTTTCAGAACAGTCCATGTTATTCGTATGTATCATACTAGCGACACTTGAAGGGACATATTGTAGGACCATAGAGTTAAACAATGGTGAGTCCTTGCCGCAGTTAAACGTTTGATTCCCAGCAAAGGTTCCATAACAGGCAACAAACCTTTCCCAACAGTCTCCTCCGGACTCTCCCACCTTGAGTCTGCAGTCCTGGACCTTGCTAATGTTGATAGGCTGTTGCAGGGCACACTCTAATGACTGGACAACTTGGTTCACTTGAGTGTCCTCTTTGAATCTGTTGTTTAAGTCTTCATAAGTGTGGACCAGGCCCTTTCCGTCACTCTTGCCCGTTTGTTCCTGCCACTTAGTAACATCTTCTGGTGACAAGATCATACAACAGAGGGCAAACAGATGCTGGGGTGTTGCATTGTACATTTGAATTGTGCACTGGACATATTGGGTGAATTGGGCAGGTTTATCTTAATGATCCAGAGCCTGATTCACTCTCACGATCATCTCTTGAAGTTTCCAGGGGACATAGAGCTCGATAGTTGGTGGCTCATCTTTCTCATCTGCCTTGGGGTTTAGTAGCTGTCTTATGGGGAGCATAGCTTTGGGGGTGACATGGTGATGGTGAACTCCAGTGCAAAGGTAACAGGTTGCCGCTGGTTTTCTCGAGCGCATCTTAACCCAACCAGCTATGCAGGGCTCGGGTACAGTGGCGGGGATGGTGTCATAGGTGGCTCAACGAGAGGCACCAACGCACCAGGGTGACATCCCCAATCCTCCTCTACCTCGGTATCAGTCTTACTGCAGCTGTACAAGGTGCTGGTGAGACCACATCTGGTGTACTGTGAGCAAGTTTTGATCCTCTTATTTAAGCAAAGCTATTCTTCATTGGAGGCAGTTCAGAGAAAGTTCACTGGGATGATTCCTTGTATAGAGGTATTGTCTTATGAGTAAATGGTGAACAGATTAGAACTCTACTCATTGGAGTTTAGAAGAATAAGAAGTGACTTCTTTGAAACATATCTGATTCTTAAGCAGCTTGACAGGGTAAATGTTGAGACAACGTTTCCCCTCATGGAACAGATTAGGAGTAGAGAACATAGGCTCAGAATAAAGGGATACCAATTTAAAACTGAGGAATTTCTTCTCTTAGAGAGTTGAGTCTTTGGAACTCCAAGCCACACAGAGAGGTTTGGAAGCAGAGTCCTTGTGTATACTTAATGATGTGCAGATGTTGGGGTGGATAAAGTCAAAAATCACCCGAAACTAGGGCACCTTCCTCATTTTTGACTGTGTACATTTAAGGTTGAGATAGACAGATTCCTGATGAGGGGAATCAAAGGCTATGAGGAAAAGGTGGGAAGGTGGACATGAGCAATGTCAGATCAACCATGATCCTATTGAATGATATAGCAGAGAGGCCAAATGGCCTACTCCTGTTCCTAGTTCTTATGGTCTTATCAGTGTGAATTTAGAGGAGAGAATTACAAAGTTATAAAGGGAAGGCCCATCACATAACATGGGAACCAGGAGTGAAACTGAGTGGTCAATAGTTTGGGGAAAAGGGAGTGAATCTCATGGGCAAATGAGTTCACAGAGGGCAGAACCTCAATTTCTCTTATCATCCAGCATTCCCTATACCTACCAGCCTTACCCTTCACACTAACAGAAACATACTCTCAACTCTTAAATTCTTTGTTACTCTGTAAATGCAACCCAACACCTTGAATAATTCCAACTCCAGGTCAGAGTTTAAGTAGACAAACAGGAGGCTGGAAGAGCACAGCAAGCCAGGCAACATCAGGAGGTGGAGAAGTCGATATTTCGGATACCCTAAACATTGACTTCTCCACCTCCTAATGCTGTCTGGTTTGCTGTGCTCTTCCATCCTCCTGTTTCAAGCCTCTTCCAGCCTCCTGTTTCATTCTATTTCTGCACCTGCGCACTGCAGAGACAATATTGGAAGTGCCGCGCCCTGTGACTGAAATAGCGCCTGCGCACTGCATACAAACGGCATTGGTGCATGCGCACTGCCCACCGACAGCACTGGCTCCTGCGCTGTTCGCGTTGACCCGGCGCCTGCGCAGTGGCTGTCCCCTCCCCCGCCCCCAACGTCCTCTGGTTTAAGGTCGCTGTCGGCGGATCCCGATTGCCGGCTTCGCCATGTTGTCGCTGATCGCTCGCTCGGGGCCTTTCGCCCCGTACCTGTCCGCTACCACTAACGTCGTGCCGTCTCAGCTCAAGCCGTTGGTGCTCGGCGTGGTTCGAAAGGCCGATGCGGTGATCGTGGATGTGAAGAGGCCAGTGCTCTGCCGGGAGTCGTTGCAGGGCCAGGCGGCCCGGAGCGGCGCCGTTGTTACCGCCGGCCTCAACGGTGAGTGCAGCGGGTGAGGGGCCCGGGCCTGGGTCCGGAGATTGAGCGGTCAGAGCTGTTGTCTCCCGCCGGGGGCGGAGGCGGATCCTGTGGCGAATCGGCCTGGCTGCTCCCGGGCTCCGTGACCTTGTGGATCAGGGAGTGGGTCAATGCGAGGATTCCCGTTTTAACACATGGGTCTCCAGGAACGTCAATCGCACTGTAGCTGTATGCTGTAATATACCCATAAACTCTTTCAAAACGACCATGTCCCAGAGTTTTAATTCAAATCAAAATACAGACGATATTGGACGTCCCCGCATAATCTTGCGGGAAGAGCCAGACAGTTCACATCAAGAGAAAATGTTGGAAAATCTCAGCGGGTCTGGCAGCATCTGCAAGGAGAGGAAAGAGCTGACGTTTCGAGTCTAACTGACCCTTTGTCAAAGCTTTCCTCTCCTTGCAGATGCTGCCAGACCCGCTGAGATTTTCCAGCATTATCTCTTGGTTTCAGATTCCAGCATCTGCAGTAATTTTGCTTTTATTAAGACAGTTGACATTTTAGGTGGTGACCTTTTTTCAGTAGAGCCATGCTGTTAGAATAGCTTTACTGATGTGCAGCCCACCTGTAACTTCAAGAAGGGTTGCACCTGCAATGTTGACTTCTCCACCTCCTGACGTTGCCTCACTTGCTGTGTTCTTCAAGACTCAGCTGTAACTTCTGTGTCTGGGCAAGGTCAGAAGTCACATGACATCTGGTTATAGTCCAACAAGTTTATTTGAAATTGTAGTGCTGCTCAGGTGAAGTGCCTGGATTTTAAAAGAAAGTAAATTTCTAGATATATCTAGAGTGGTTGCACCCCTAATCCATTACTTAAGAGTCATAGAACTGTACAGCACGGAAACACACCCTTCGGTCCAACCCGTTCATGGCGAACAAATGTCCCAACCCAGACTAGTCCCTCCTGCCAGCACCTGGCCCATACCCCTCCAAACCCTTCCTATTCATTTATCCATCCGGATGCCTTTCAAATGTTCTAATTGTACTAGCCTCCACCACTTCCTCTGGCAGCTCATTCCATACATGTACCACCCTCTGAGTGAAAAAGTTGCCCCTTAGGCCTCTCTCATCTTTCCCCGCTCACTCTAAACCTATGCCCTCTAATTCTGGACTCTCCCACCCCAGGGAAAGACTTCTTCACCACTTTAGCTTGACAGACTGAAGGTTGCCCTCTGGCAATGAGAGAGTATTGGCCAAGTCTGCTAACCTTTCTGTGGGACTGATTCTGGAGTGGGTAAAGACTGCATTCACGAGTTCAAGGTGTGAGAGCCTATTGAATTAACCTGGCTGTCTAACTTCCTATGGTCATCTAGCCTGTGTTTGGATGATTTAAAATGGAAAAATAGCTATATGTGGAGGATCGTATTTGTAGCTTTAGATTTATTCTCAATCCCTCCATTATCAGTAGATTAGATTAGATTACTTACAGTGTGGAAACAGGCCCTTCGGCCCAACAAGTCCACACCGCCCCGCCGAAGCGCAACCCACCCATACCCCTACATTTACCCCTTACCTAACACTACGGGCAATTTAGCATGGCCAATTCACCTGACCTGCACATCTTTGGACTGTGGGAGGAAACCGGAGCACCCGGAGGAAACCCACGCAGACACGGGGAGAACGTGCAAACTCCACACAGTCAGTCGCCTGAGTCGGGAATTGAACCCGGGTCTCTGGCGCTGTGAGGCAGCAGTGCTAACCACTGTGCCACCGTGCCGCCCACTTTGGTCTCGTTTGATTTTGAAGTAACTATTCTAATTTCCTGAGTTAAACTTTGTTTTTATTTTACCAAAACATACAATCTTTAATCTGATAGACAATAGGCTTGGCCTTTTTGATACAGGTTTCAGATGCTCTGTATAGATGCATTATGTTAATCTCTGCAAGTTCCAGAAACTCCATAGAAAGCACTTGGACAGATGTAAGTGTAATGAATAGGTGTTTTATAATTGGTGATAACAAGTATGGGGTCTGTTTGGAGAGCAAGGTTAAGAGATACTTTAGAAATATGTGCTCTATAGGGTTTGGTGGTGTTGTCATCTGCTTAAATAGTTTGACCTTACTTCATGGATGTTGACTTCCACAGCTGCCTATCAAGTAGAGAGATCGAGGAGTATAACAATTCACAGCCTGTAACAAAAATAAGTTCCCCCCCCCCCCCCCCCCCCCTGTTTTTTAAGACTTAACAAATAAAACATCAATGTATAATGGATATATGTGTCTCTTCAAAATTGTACCCTGCTCTATGTCCCATCCCCACTTATTCTTACTAGATTCTGTCATTTGTTTGCGTAACATGCTGGATGTGAGTTTGCTTGCTGAGCTGGAAAGTTCGCTTTTGGATGTTTTGTCACCAACGCTCTAAAACAGCAGCTGATGAACTTAAAAGACCCTATACAAACAGCAAGCAAACTAACGTCACTTGCAAAATACCTTGCAAGAACTGTAACAAACACTGCGTTGGACAAACAGGCAGAAAACTAGCCACCAGGAAATATGAATGCAAAAAGATAATGGCCACAAAAAGACATGACCCACCATCACTAGTATCCTTACATACAGATGAGGAAGGATGCCATTTCAACTGGGACAGCACATCCATCCAAGGACAAGCCAAACAGAGACATGCACAAGAATTCCTGGAAGCATGGCATTCCAATCGGAACTCTATCAACAAACACATCAACTTGGACCCCATTTACCACCCTCTGAGGTAAAAAAAGGAAGTAGCATCACCAACACTAGGAACCCTAAACACAAATAGAAAGTGGGTCACAACACCAGTGCTTCACCAGAGGCTCACTGATGTTACCTAGTATGGTGACGAAATGTCTGAAAACAAACTTTCCAGCTTGGTGAGCAAAGTTACATCCAAAACCTCAACCTGAGCTACAAATCTTCTCAAAACTCATTAACTCTTTATTCATTGGTGTACAATGCAACTGAGGATATTGCCTTAAAATCAAGAGTATGGTGCTGGAAAAGCACAGCAGGTCAGGCAGGATCCGAGGAGCTAGAGAATTGACGTTTCAGACATAAGCCCTTCCTGATGAAGGGCTCATGCCTGAAACACTGATTCTCCTGCTCCTCAGATGCTGCCTCATCTGCTGTGCTTTTCCACCATCGTACTGTTGACTCTGATCTACAGCATCTGCAATCCTCACTTTCTCCCTATTGGCTTAAAATGCATTGAGACAGAACTTGTCTTCTGTTTAACATATATCACTCAATCTTATTTTTAAGAAATTGTACTTTTTATACTATAATAATTGTGCAAATATCATAATGGGATCATCTATTTTTAAATCAAAAAAAAGTTCTGAGTATTACTGAAGGTGATGAAATTAGGGATAGCGGAGTTCCCAAAGATTTTGGGGTCCAAGTACACCGATCACTAAAATGTAGTGGTTGAGTACAAAAATTAATGTCAGACCAATTGGATGTTAGCCTTTAAAACCAGAAATGCATGAACAGAAGACCTTTTCTGCAGCTTTCATCAGTTCCATAAAAGGGAGGCTGTTAATTTGAAAAATCCTTTGTGTTTTTAGTTGCACTTCAGCCCTGCAATCCTGATTTCTGGGCATTTAAGCGTGAGCAAGTCAGAGGACCTCCTTTTGGCCTGCTACTGCATTAACAGATGCAGACAGTGGAGGGGACCATAGTTGCCAGATGCTTGCCCCATATCTTGAAAAATGTCCATATTATTGAGGAGGAAGTACTGGATGTCTTGAAATGCATAAAGGTGGATAAATCCCTGGAACCTGATCAGGTGTCCCCTAGAACTCTGGGAACCTAGGGAAGTGTTTGCTGGGCTCCTTGCTGAAATATTTGTATCATCGATAGTCACAGGTGAGGTGCCAGAAGACTGGAGGTTGGCTAATGTGCCACTATTTAAGAAGGGTGGTAAGGACAAGCCATAAAATTGTAGACAAGTGAGCCTGACGTTGGTGGTGGGCAAGTTGTTGGAGGGATCTGAAGGTCAGGATTTTCACGTATTTGGAAAGGCAAGGACTGATTAGGAATAGTCAGCATGGCTTTGTGCATGGAAAATCATGTTTCACAAACTTGATTGAGTTTTCTTTTTGAAAAAGTAACACCGAGAATTGATGAGGGGAGAGGTGTGATCTATGTGGGCTTCAGTAAGATGTTCAACAAGGTTCCCCATGAGAGACTGGTTAGTAAGGTTAGATCTCATGGAGAACTAGCCAGTTGGATGCAGAACTGGTTGAAGGTAGAAGACAGAGGGTGGTGGTGGAGGGTTGTTTTTCAGACTGGAGGCCTGTGACCAGTGGAGTGCCACTAGGATCGGTGCTGGGTTCACTCCTTTTTGCCACTTATAGAAATGATTTGGCTGTTAACATAGGAAGTATAGTTAGTAAGTTTGCAGATGACACAAGTTGGAGGTGTAGTGGGCAGCAAAGAAGGTTACCTCAGATTACAACAGAATCTTGATCAGATGGGCCAGTGGGCTAAGGAGTGACAGGTGGAGTTTAATTTAGATAAATGTGAGGTGCTGCATTTTGGGAAAGCAAATCTGAGCAGGACTTATACACTTAATGGTAAGGTCCTCGGGAGTGTTGCTGAACAAAGACACCTTGGAGTGCAGGTTCATAGCTCCTTGAAAGTAGAGTCACAGGTAGATAGGATTGTGAAGAAGGCGTTTGTATGCTTTCCTTTATTGGTCAGAGTATTGAGTACAGGATTTGTGAGGTTATGTTGCGGCTGTCCAGGACGTTGGTTAGGCCACTGTTGCAATATTGCATGCACTTCTGGTCTTCCTATCGGAAAGATGTTGTGAAACTTGAAAGGGTTCAGAAAAGATTTACAAGGATGTTGCCAGTGTTGGAGGACTTGAGCTATAGGGAGAGGCTGAGTAGGCTGGGGCTGTTATCCAGGGAGTGCTGAAAGCTGAAGGGTGATCTTATAGTGGTTTATATAATCGTGAGGGGCATGTATAGGAGCTGCCAGAGGAAGTAGTGGATGCTAGTACAATTGCAACATTTAAAAGGCATCTGGATGGGTATATGATTTGGAAGGGTTCCGAAGGATAAAGGCCAAGTGCTGGCAAATGGTGCTAGATTAGATTGGGATGTCTGGTCGGCATGGATGAGTTGGACTGAAATTTTATTAGATTAGATTACATTACAGTGTGGAAACAGGCCCTTTGGCCCAACAAGTCCACACTGACCCGCCGAAGCGCAACCCACCCATACCCCTACATTTACCCCTTACCTAACACTACAGGATCTGTTTCTGTGCTGAACATCTTTATGACTCTCTCATGGCTTTCATTCGTGACCAGGTTTCAGTGGAGAGGGATAACATGGCGGCCACCAATGCAATCAATACTTTTAGGAAAAGGTGGCACTGCATGGGGTGGACTGCCTTATCTCCAAATCCACCTCCACCTCCAACTCCATTTTGATTTTAATCCCTTCCCCCACTCTCTACCCTTTCACTTACTTTATAGTGGTTTGCATTGTCCTTACCATACTTTGCATATGAATTGATTAATTGGAAACATAGGCAATGTAATAGGAGTGGATAACAGGTGAAAGGTATCCTGGGTGACTTGGTGGTAGGGGAACAGAGACATTCAGTTGTATGGAAGAGTACTCCTGGGTAAAAAGAAGAAAATAAAATATCCTCTTTTTTTTGTTACAGCTATGCAAAGCCCTGAACAGATCGCATCTGGATTACTAGATACAGTCTGTATACAGTATACTGAAATGCATTCACCTTAGAAGGCGTTGAGCACAAGTGCGTCAGAATAGATGCATTGTGTATATATTCCTTAAACTAGACTTGAATTCCTTAGAAAATGGAAGGTTGGTAAACCATTTTGAAGTTTTGAAAGGAATTGCTGAGTAAATGGATTCAGACCCCTTCTGCTGGTGTGGGAATCTTTAGGCAAAGTGATAAGCCTTTAAAACCAGATCCATTCTGAAGAGAATTTAGGAAACACTTCTTTACACAAAAGGTAGTAGGAATGTGAAGCACATTCCACAAAGAAACTATAAACACCAGTCTAATTGAATCTATGATTGCAACTTTTTTAGTAAAGGATTCTTGTGAATTATGATGTCTTAATAGATGCCATTTAAATGTAGGCCAACTGTAATAACATTGAATAGCAGACCAGATTCGAATCTGACTGGCCTACTTGTTTCTGTTTCCTGTTTTATTAAAATGTTTTTATTTTGTTCAATATTGTGTTCGTGTAATTTGAGCTGAAGTTTGATTATAATTTTATCATTGCTAAAGCATACATGAGTTGCAGTTGGTTTCTGTTTTAAAATCGCGTTGTCATTGGTAACTGCTGCAACTTGAAAGACCAAATCGTTATACATTTTCAAAGTTGTCAGTTTGGAGTCAACTTTTCAATTCTAAATATCTCAAGAAAAATTAAATTAAGTTCACTTTACATAATTTGGCAATCTAAAACTCAATGTCTGGCTCGCTACATTTTTGATGTTAACAGACTTAAAATATTTCACTACATGTCCATCTTTTTCACCAAACAATGTGTTGGTAAAAGATTATTTAATTCTCTTTTAAATAAATATTAAGAGTTGGCCTGTGACTTCAGGGACAACAGTTTTAATTAACATCTTGAGCCATCAATGAAAAAAAATCTCTTCGGGAAGGTTTTTGGTGCCTTCTGTTGTAGAATTAGCTTCGCTTACTTTGCTGCTGCTGCTGCTGCTATTGGAATGGTTTTACCAAACCTGATTTGGATTTGAATGAAGAATGAATTCCTGGTCTAGGAAATTTTGATCTACACTTACAAATTTAGTCGTGTTTTGAAATGCCAATGTTATTATTTTCCTATAATACAAAATATATCATTAAAGTCCAAATTAGTTTGACATGGATCCTTCCTACTGCAGATCTATTCTTCATAATGTTTTGGTGTATATGGAAGCATGCACCGTAAGTCTTCATCTCTGATGTTTATCACAAGCATGAAACGTTGCAATAAGTATGCTCTATTAAGCAATAAATAAATTGAAAGAAGCTCTCATTATTCATTCAGAAGGAAAATTAAGGCCCATGGTTTGTAATATCTCTGGCAAAAAAAACACATTGGAGGCAGCCTTAGAAATACAGGAAGTATAGGAATTACCTTTCAGCTTGAGATAACAAGGCCAAAAATGTCAATGGATAACATAGTAGATAGCATCCAATAAGATGCAGCAGCAAGTGGAATTAAGGGTTGTGATCAATTAGCCTGCCAACACAACTTTATTGATGTTTTTAATCAGGGAAAATGTACCAAGGGCTTCCAACAAATCACATGCTGGTGTTGGAAAAAGTGCAGATGTGACTGAAATTTTGATTGAAGAGTTAGGTTGAGTATGTATTAAGTTAAATGATGTCTGTTTTGGCTTAAATAACTTAGCCACTTGGGTGTAGTATTTCAGGACATGTAGTAAACATAGAATTTTCTGCCTTAGGAAGCAATTAAACATAAATTACAGGACAGTAGGCAAGTGTTGACAAGTCACTCCATGTAGTCAGGAGCGTACCTGCATTTGCCTTATTTGCTAGCAGAGAACAGGTAATTGTGATTGGGCAGCTCATTTGGCTTTGTGCCATAAATAGAAAAGAACATAGAATAATGGCAAAGAACAGACTGCCAATTAGCTGCTGTCTCAAATTAACTTATACCGATACAAATGGGAAAGCTTAAATATTACCCAGAGTATTCATTATTACTATGTAACATAAATTCAATAGTTGGTATTAAAATTCCAGTAAAATTAATATTTTTCATAGGTTTGGAGATTATATATACAAGCTTTTGTTGGAAATATTTATTGCTGTATTTTGAGGCATAAAGGGATAAATGATATTTTGCAATCACTTCTTGAGCAGGCGGTGCCAATAGTGGTAGAAGTTAGATTTAGCAGGTTTGGAAAAAAACCTGTACAAAGGATTTGCAAGATTTATATTGTTTACCAAATGTTAGGGGAGAGCTACACCCAAATGGGAATCAAAGTTTAAGTTTTATAAAATTCAGATTTTGAATGAATAATCTTGTCTTTTTTTTATTTGGCACAGCTGAATCCAGAGTTCGATACGCACACAGCGATATTAAAGTTCCAGACTTCTCTGATTATAGACGACAAGAAGTTCAAGATGCCAGGAAATGCTCACAAGATAGCAGTGATTTCAGGAGAGGTTTCTCTTACTTCATAACTGGAACCACAGCTGTTATGGGAGCCTATGCTGCAAAGAATGTTGTTACTCAGTTTATCACAAGCATGAGTGCCTCTGCTGATGTGTTAGCATTGTCTAAGATTGAAGTCAAGCTGAATGAAATTCCAGAAGGCAAGAACATGACCTTCAAATGGAGAGGCAAACCTCTTTTCATCCGCCACCGTTCACCTAAGGAAATTGAGGTCGAACAGGCAGTGACCTTGGCTGAGTTGCGACATCCAGAATTAGATTCTGACCGAGTGAAAGATCCAAAGTGGATGATTTTAATTGGTGTTTGCACTCACCTGGGCTGTGTACCAATATCCAATGCTGGTGATTATGGTGGCTACTACTGCCCTTGTCATGGGTCTCACTATGATTCATCAGGGAGAATCAGGAAAGGCCCAGCTCCACTTAACTTGGAAGTGCCACCATATGAGTTCATTAACGAAGATCTTGTAATTGTCGGTTAATGTTATGAACTTTAATTCGAGTACCTTCCACTTTTACTGGTGTTCTATCTGCTATATTGAACTGAACATTCTTAGCACCAGCTTGTTAAAGTAGTCTTTGTGATTTTGAGTGCTTGTTGGGGAAGGGGGTTGATGTAAATCAAGTTCAACATCAATAAATATTGATTTTGCATCATCAATTGTAGTCCAATATTTGAAAAGTATGTCTTGCGATTTCATTTCACATTGGTAATTGTACAGGTCACCATCAAAAACTTGTACACTTGCAGGTGTGCTAATTACTATGGGAATTGATAAAACCATTCTTGCACAAATGTAATCTTTAAAAATTTTAACTTATTTGAAATTTCAACTGTTTTCCTGTAAACAGTATTTAAGTACGTCTTGCCTAATTTGTGTATTGCATAATGCATGGTAAATTTAGAGAACTAGTTTTCTTTACCAAAAAAAAGTGCATCCAGCAGAAAAGTTCTAAATCTATTAGTGCCTAGATCTGAAAATATAGATTAATACCACAACCGATTCTGTTCTATTGAAAATGTCCTCTGTCACATATTCCAACAATTTCATGTAGTAGTATTTTCAAAAACCAAACTCTCTTAAGGGAGCTTAGCTTTCAGGGATTTATAAGAAGCTCACTGGTCCATAATTATCATCAAAGCTATGTGCATCAGCATGATTTGGAGGGACTGGGGTGGACAAAGTTAAAAATCGCAACATCCAGGTTGTAGTCCAACAGGTTTATTTGAAAGCACTAGCTTTCGGAGCGCCAGTCCTCCAACTACCTGATGGAAGGAGCAGTGCTCTGAAAGCTAATGCTTCCAAATAAGTCTGCTGGACTATAACCTGATGTTATGTGATTTTTAACTGTGTACGTTAGCTCATTTATGGTAACTTCACTATTCAACTTCGTGGAGAATTAAATGTCTTTTTTTTAAAAGGCACACCACTGCTGATATTATCCTTCATTCTTTCCCCACTTCCACTTTCCTGTGTCCTACGCAAGCACCAGACTTGTAATTTCTGAAATTCTAAAACTAATTGAGCAATTGGTTTGTTTTACCTGTCACCAGGAGGTAACTAATTTTATGTCAACAGATTTCACGAGTATTTTTGTTGGGAATATTCAAGCTTGTAAATAAATGAATTTACAAGTTGGGTGCATTCATTTTTTAAAAAATTCCCAGAAGATTTTAATTATTTCATTTCTTAACAGTGGATGGCATTCAACTTTGGATTTCACACACGACTGGATTTTTGAACTTGATGGACACTTAAATACATGTATTTCAAGTGAAATGTGAATGGAACTGTAATTGCATCTGTCCTAAATTGAATTTTTTTTGAGTGATTTGGATAGAAAATGGCGCAGTGGTTAGCACTGTTGCCTCACAGCGCCAGAGACCTGGGTTCAATTCCCGCCGTAGACGACTGACTGTGTGGAGTTTGCACATTCTCCCCGTATCTGCGTGGGTTTACTCTGGGTGCTCCGGTTTCCTCCCACAGTCCAAAGATGTGCAATTCGGGTGAATTGGCCATGCTAAATTGCTCGTAGTGTTAGGTGAAAGGGGTAAATGTAGGGGTATGGGTGGGTTGCGCTTCAGTGGGTTGGTGTGGACTTGTTGGGCTGAAGGGCCTGTATCCAAACGATGTAATCTAATCTTACCATTTTATAATCCATGTGCTAGTACTTTGTCTTGTGCTGGTGTTATCATTTGGAATATGATTTTAAACTGGCCTTTTACTACTAGGAGCTGGTTCATCAATTGTTTTCATTTCTGATTTTTTTTGTGTGGTTATTCCCAAACTGTCACCAACCCCCTCAGAAGTACAAATGTATTGGAATGCAGTTAGTATTGGCACGGTACATGCACCAGCTCTGTATGCAGAATGGCAATTTTGCCATATGTAAAGGTCTTCATCCATAGCATCTTCAGAGTGTAAGGACCAGTGCTGAAAAGATGCAAGATTATCGTTAAGTAGAACATAGCTCAATTCAAAAGAAGTATGATTATTTTCCACACAACTAACCTGATAAAAATGTGATCTATTGATCCATTTACTAGTATATAGCTATAATTGAAGTATTTGCATAAGCGGCATGCAGGAGGTGTATCATGCAACAAGATCATTGTTAATAATGTCCTCCCCACTTAACTCTAAGAGCTCCATCTAGTGTTTGAGCTAGTAATTGTAAAACAGCCTTGCAATGCAGATTAGTTCAAATGCCAATTAGATTTCAAAAAGATTTGAAATATTTTCTTTTTGGTGTTTCATTATACTGTTGAAGACGGCAATTTTTAATTTTCTCACAATTTCCATCTTCCCTACCACACTGTTTTGTTTCATTAGTTCTTTAAATATTCACTCTAATTTTATGTGGGCCTGAGGATTTTTAGTTCAACCATGGTCTTGGGATGCTGGAATCCAGACGACAGGATGTATTGAGTAGCGTAAAATTTCTATTTATCTTTCTGGATCTCAATTTGTACTGTGAACGAGGTTGATGAAGCATTCAAATATGATGGAGCTTAGATAATGTCAACCCTGGTTTCCTTGTGAACAAACAAGTTGGATATAATCTTAAATCTGATGTTGAGTTTGTCTTACAATGGAACTGAGATGCTTTCCCTGACCTGATTCCTTTGTAACTTTGTCACCTGCTCCAATGCTGCAGTGTTCAGAATTTTTTAGCCCTTAAATATTCTGATTTCTTAAATTTCTTTAGCAATACATCATGCCAGAGAATGATAAATTTATATTTTAGATGATAAGCTTTAGGGTTGTTCTCTGAAATTTGAGAGACAGGCAAATTCCTTTGCTTCACTTGGTGTGCTTAATTTCTAGTTTAAGAATAGCATCAAAACTGTTTATATTTTAAACCATTACCTCTGAATTAAACTCTTAGTTTCCGAGTCTCTGCACATTCTGAACTGGGCTCATTATTAAGAACTATATTAAGACTGGTTATTGGACTTTATGATAATTCTCATAACAAGCAATATAATTGACATTCATTTTTGTCAACCTAAGCTTGTTTTAAAATTCATCTTTGAATCATAAAATAATCATCCCTGAAAAATACATAGAGTAATAGTATGTAACTATTACCTTGTTGAACTTAAATGCAGAAACCGACTGTTAATTCGAGCAATCCATGCTTAGGCTTATTTAACAAATTTCCTTGGTATTTGTACATTAATAATGCAGTTGATATGTTCGGTGTGCTGTGTAGGGATTATCAGGAGAATGTACTTGTGCTAATGTTAGTATTAAATGTAAAAGCTTACAGGTAGTTAATACCTGTGAGATGATCTAATTGAAACATATAAGCATTTAAAGGGGTTTGTTCCCATTGAGGAATCTAAAACATGAGGGCACAGTCTTGAAAGAAGGGATAAAACCTTTCAGACTGAGTTTAAGAAAAATTATTGGGCGTATGATATGTATTTGTGTAAGTATGGTGGATTATCACGTTGAGAGTCTGATCGTGTGATGTAATAATGACACTGTCGGCCATTTTTTGGTGGGAAACCGCTTAGTCTAACCTTGATGTGGAGGAGCCAGTGTTGGACTGAGGAGTACAAAGTTAAAAATAACACAACGCCAGGTTATAATCAAACAGGTTTATTTGAAAGCACTAGCTTTTTGAGCGCTGCTCCTTCAGGTAGTTGTCAGTCTATCTGTAGAGTGAGTACATTTTATTGAAATTTCTGCAGTTTCCTGGTCCTCCTTGAAGCATAATGTGAATCTTTGGAATTCTCTGGAGTGTCCTTAAGTCACACAGTAATGTTGAATACATTTGATGCTGACTTGGAATGAAGGAATGTGGAGAACAGACTGGCAAGTAGAGTTGAGCCCAAATTCAGGTGTGAATGTAATAAACAGCAGAGTAAGTCTGAGTCATACGATATACTCCTTTTCCTATTTTTGGTGTTACTCTGTAATCCTGTATGAAGGAGTTTTGGCTGTGCGAAAAATTGTTTTATTCAACAGCTACCTTCATGACTTTTTAATGGAAGTTTGAGCAATTTTCTGCTATGTCCCATGCCAATTGGACCTGTCACAGTGACTCCTTAAACCAACAGAAAATTTATGGAAATTTGGAAGTAGCATCATCAAAAGCAAAAAAAACCACTTTTTTCCTGCAAACGATATCATTTGCAGACACTCAGCCCCAATGAAGTATCACATCTATATTCATTTTAAAGTTTCTTACTCAACTGATGAGGTTGCAAGTGTTTCAGTGAATTTCTGTATATTCACCAGATGTGATTATCTCTGCTGCCTCTCCCTAGGTTACATAGACACAGACTCATTGATATTTATAGAGTCATAGAGATGTACAGCTGGGAAAGAGACCCTTTAGTCCAACTAGTCCATTAGGAGAAAGTGAGGACTGCAGATGCTGGAGATCAGAGCTTAAAAAGGTGTTGCTGGAAAAGTGCAGCAGGTCAGGCAGCATCAAAGGAGAAGGAAAATCAACGTTTCTTCAGGGGGCTTATGCCCGAAACGTCAATTCTCCTTCTCCTTTGATGCTGCCTGACCTGCTGCGCTTTTCTAGCAACACAAATTTAAGCTCCAACTAGTCCATGCTGACCAGATATTTCAACCTAATCTAGTCTTATTTGCCAGGACTTGGCCCAATCCTTCTAAATCCTTCCTATTAAATGTTGCAATTGTACCAGCCTCCTACTTCTTCTGGCAACTCATTCCATACACACCCCACCTGTTTGAAAATGTTGCCCTGTAAGTACCTTTTAAATCCTGTCTCTCAGGATTCCCTCCAACACTACCTTGTGCACTACTGATGTCAGGCTCACCGGTCTATAATTCTCTGGCTTGTCCTTACCACCCTTCTTAAATAATGGCACCACATTAGTCAACCTCCAGTCTTCCAGTCCCTCACCTGTGACTATTGATGATACAAATATCTCAGCAAGAAGCCCAGCAATCACTTCCCTAGCTTCCCACAGAGTTCTAAGGTATGCCTGATCAAGTGTTGGGGATTTATCCACCTTTATGCATTTCAAGACATCTAGCACCTCCAACTCTGGAATATGGACGTTTTTCAAGATGTCACCATTGATTTCCCTAAATTCTGTATCTTCAATGTACTTCACAGTAAACACTGATACAAAATACTCGTTTAGTATCTCCCATCTCCTGTGGCTTCACACAAAGGCTGTCTCTCCCTAGTTAACCTTGTGTCCTTAATGTTTTTGCTTTCCTCAATGTCCTGTTAAGAAAAGCCTTTTTCTTTCATTCCTGTTTACTTAGACTTCTTTCCCCTCTACACATTAACAGCACAGAAGTGGAACGTGTGGAGACTGTCAAGCTCCTCGGAGTGGTCATCCACAACTAGCTTTCTTGGACTCTTCGTGTGGACGCACTGGTTAGAAAGGCCCAACAAAGTCTCTTCCTCAGGCAACTGAGGAAATTTGGCATGATGGCGAATACCCTTGCGAACTTGTATAGGTGCGCCATCGAGAGCATTCTGTCTGGATGTATCACTATCTGGTGTGGCAACTATACCATTCAAGATCAGAGACAGTTACAGAGTGGTGAACTCGGCTTGGACAATCACAAAGGCCAACCTCCCATCTATAGAATCCATCTACCAGGTCTGCTGTCGAGGAAAGGCTGGCAGCATTCTCAAAGATCCATCCCACCCTGGCAATGTTTTCCTACAACCGCTACCATCAGGGAGAAGGTACAGGAGCTTGAACACACGCATTAGTCAGTTTTGCAACAGTTTCTACCCTACTGTTGTTAGAATACTGAATGGACTCACAAACTCTTAACATTCGCCTGTACCAGTGTTTTTGTTTTTGCCGCTGTTACCTATTATTTGCTATCTATGCTACTTAACTCTGTGCTCTGTCTTGTGTGTAATACAGACAAAGCTTTTCACTGTGCCTCAGTACATGTGACAATAAATTCAATTCAATTCAATTTGATTCAATTCAATTCCAACTATGATGGTCTGGGGATCGCCAGAACTGCCCTTCTGCTGTTATGGGTCCTTTCCTTCATGAACTGCACTTACTTGTGACCCTTTTCCATCTGTCTGTCCCTGAGTTGTAAATCATAGTAAGCATTTCAGCAATTAACTCATCAGATTATTTCACCAATTAGCTTAATTCACATGATTCTTTGGAATGCTTATCTTGACTCGCTCATTAAAACATTGTGTTTCCATCTGTAAAAAGATAAGTCACCTTCATGGAACTGAAGAACAAAAACCCATTTACCTCTGGCACCCAAACTTCCAAATGATAATCCATCACAAGCTGTGTCATGAATTTTCCTATATACCTAATTTTTCTTTTGCGGATGTACAAATTTATTTCTGTGAAAAGATCAGTAAGATGCACTGACTGAAACAAGTTTGAGAGACTAATTGGACAATTTCCCTGCTGTAGCCTGGAGGGAAACAGACCGTGGGTTTGAACTAGCAAGTCAAATATATGAAAAACACCAAACTCAAGTGACCATCTCCTAAAAAAAACCTAGGGACCAAAATTAATGAAAACAATATGATGAAATAAAAGCAGAAAATCATGTCTGGCATTATCTGTGGAGAGATCTACTAAGTTAATGTTTTGAGTCCATTGACTCTACTTATATTAACCATGCACAGTGATTCCAGCGTTCTCTATTTTTATTTCAGTTCTCCAGAATCCTTAGTACTTGCTTTTATTAGCAAAATGTTATGGCTGGGATCACATCAAATCTGAAATTTAATTTGGTTGAACATTTTGAATGCTTAACTTCTCTTCCTACAGTTTCCCTCACCATTGTTCTACACAGTCTTTGGCTCAAAAATTGAAACCACTATGTGCCTTTCGTAGTTTAGAGCATTCTAGAGACCTTTCATTATTTAGACAATGACAGTAGGTAGAATATCTTTGGATCTACTTCACTCCTCTATAAAGGATTTGACAATACTCACTGATGTTTTGAGATGCCCATATTAACATGATACTAGACATAATTGCAAGTATTATTGAAAAATTAATCTGTTACAGCAAATGCTTTTAATAAATTTCACCATGAGTTGTTACTTTATCCCTGAGGTTTTTGTAATATGGGTGTGAATCAAAGTTGAGTTATGTTCCTTGTTTCCATGACAATGTTGAACTTACTGTAATTAATAAACCTTGATATATGAAGAGAGATTCAGGAGGTTCTATTGTTTTGTTAATCATCATTTGTTAACCTGCTGAAAAATGCAATTATTATATGGCATAACACAGATATTTGGAATGCTATCTCACTACCATATTAATCAATGCACTTGAACTATCAGGTCATTTATGAGCTTTGGGGCAGAACATCCCATTTTCCATTAAAAGTATTTTGTTGAGTGAGATTCATGGCATTCAGTCCATTGTGATACAGTGGCTTTTCTCATACAACATTTAGCTCTTTATCTTGTTAATTATGCAACCAAGTTCTTCGGTGCCCTTCTTGCGAAAGTACATCTCAGTGCAGGCAGAAGTGCCCACCCCCACTGGGACCTTGCAACATTCATGCCATTGGTGCCACATTTTGAAGTCCAGCTGCTAACCACTCCAGACACTGCGAACCAGGAACTGCCCTTCACACAGTGATGCTCCACCATCATCACTGAGGAATTAGCTCAAAAAAGGCAAGTAAACTGCACACTTCACAGAAAGGGATCTGGGGTTGCTGCTGGATGAGGTGGTAGAGAGGAGAACCATCCTTTCTCTTGTAGAGGAGGCCAAGAAACCAGGCTTAGCCTGGGCACAGATGGTAGCCCGGGTCAATGTTGTGTCCTGGGTTAAGGGAAAGTGCAGCGGTGCAGGATGAAGATGAATAGTTTTCTGTGTTCCTCAAGGGTGAGTGCCATGTCAACTGCTGTCTTATGCTTGCAGGACTACTTCTCGTTCTAACACTGACACTGCACATGCCTCTTACCAAAGCTTTCAAACTACAATTCTCACTAATACATTGATCATGTCCATTCCACCATTCCTATCCATGTCATCTTCCCCAACTATTAACCTTTCTTGTCCTCTATACTTCCTGTTTACTCATAGGTGACAGCTTACCACCTTGCCTACCACTGAATTGCTGCTGACTGTTCTTCTGTCCACTTCAAAATACTCAATCCCTCCCCTGGACTATTTGCAAGAAAAACTGGACAAAATCAGGCAGACAGGGCCTGGGCTGACCTGGTCAGTGGAGGGTGGTGGTGGAGATTGGCCGGCACTCATAATGTGTCTCACTTCTTTCAAGGAGAAATAGTTTAATTGGCTGGAAAAGAGCACAAGTGCACCTGTGGGGGAAGTGAAACTTCAATGGCAAACTGTTTAAGTTTCATTCTGCTTTGCTGAGCTACTGTCCCAGTAATGCCAGTGCTAACTCATTTTGAATGTGTCCATGCTTTTATTCCTCTTGCACAATGCATACTTTCCCTTCTCTAATGCAGGTACTAGCAGTATCTAGCGAATGTCTGCCCAGAGAGTTCAGTACCGCAGACCCTCAATGCCACCTTTACCTCTGAGGAGGAAACCACTGATCCCTCAGAGGACACACAAACAATGTTTTCACTTGCACCCTCCACCAGCTCAGACACTTCCACCTGAGGGAGTATTCTATATAGATCAGACTTGACAGCATTATCTGGTGAACATATCACTGATACATTTCCTCTGCTAGTTGAGTTGTCTGTCTCCAGCATGTGAGCATCTGGCTGTCATCATGGAGAATTTGTGATCACTGTGGAGACCCAGGTCCAGCACACTTAGTATCTGTCAGTTATCTGCACTGTGTCACTCTAGCCATAGATGTCATGATTCGGAGATGCCGGTGTTGGACTGGGGTGTACAAAGTTAAAAATCACACAACACCAGATTATGGTCCAACAGGTTTAATTGGAAGCACACTAGCCATAGATGATGAGCATCAGTGACAGGGAGCGAGGGACCTTTGCTTCAAGCCAGATGTCCATTCCTCTCAGAGAGACTGGGTGGTGCTAGCAGGTAATCAGAGGGTGGAGGAGCCATACATAGACCCTCTTGAAGCTTCTTGAGGATATTCCAGAAATTTCTGGCCCTTCTGCCTCCCATGCCTGTGATGCCAAAGCTTGCTGATGTTAATGTTAAGGATACAAAACCTTGCCTTAAGGAGACCTATAGTCTGTTCTATTATGGCCCTTGCGGGCTTGTGAGTAACATTGTACCTTTATTATGTGTCAGTCTTAAGGTTTTATAAAATTGTCACTAGCCATGTTTGAGGGGAGTACCAGTTGTCTTCTAGTAGCTATACTTGTATGGCCCAAGGACCTTGGAAGGAGGCAGGAACCTGTGAATTCATTGGTATGAGTCATTCATGGCAGTTCCAAGACGATGATCGGGAGAAAATGACATCAGTCACATCCCAGATACATTTATGTGTTGAGGATTTGGAGGTCCCACCAGTATAAAACTTCAGAGTTAAAAATCACATAACACCAGGTAACAGTCCAACAGATTTATTTGGAAGTATAAGCTTTCAGAGTGCTGCTCCTTCGTCAGATCAGTGTTGTGTGATTTTTAACATTGTCCACCCTAGTCCAACGCTGGCACCTCCACATCATAAAATTTCAGAGCAGTTATAACCTGGACAGCCACCAGGTGGAATGGGATTGCTATCCAGTCCTTCTGAGTGGTAATGTGTTCCAGCTGATGACACTCTTTGATGATGTTGGCCCAGGACATCCTTGATTCTATGTTGACTTGTAGAGATGAAGAAAATGACAGGACTGTAGATCTGGGATCTCACCATCTTCTTCTTGGTGAATCTTCACCTGCTGCTTTTCCTTCTGAAGACTGTGTAGGAGCTGATGGGTGTTCTGCTCTTTTTAGATGTTGACAATGTTTTGATAACTGTGTCTCCTCATAACATTGTCTTCAGATTTAAAGCGAGACCATAAGGATCTCAGCCTTGGCCATGTCCATGTCAGATGCATGAGCTGATAAACTCTAGGCAGTGTCAGATAAAGAAATAATTTTATTGAAGGAGCTCCTGTGCTATCACATCCATCACAATGAAGCCTCATGTCATGCCCTCACACATTGAGATTTCCTAAGGAGGTCATTGCCATGTTTCTATGAGGAACACCGAGATGTACCACCTTATTGAAATGTATGCTGTACAAGCAAAGTTTTCCTGCTATATTAGGGGGCATATAATTCAGTCAGTAAGCAAAAATGATAGCTGTCCCACCTGAACTCCAAAGGAAAGACAGCTTTGCGCATCACAGACCATGTCCTTACATAGTTAAAATTCAGTAAGCGAATGTAGCAGCCCTGAAACACAGTGTTCCAGTCCTAGCTATAGATTATATTTCTGACACAATAATTTCAGGTCACACTTTTATGTCCAGTTGTCTATTACATTTGCCTAGCTGATATTAAAAGGAGGTAATTATCACTCACAATGTGATGGTCATGACTGCTTGAGGTCATAGACCTTGTTGTGCATTCTTGGATAATGTATGATGAAGCTGCTTCTTTAACAAAGTAATGTTGTCCTTGGTTTTATTTTATTTTATAGAAGGGTTATAAAAGACACAGACTCCGAAAAGTCTACATTGAAGGGTTTTAGGGGCCAATTTGATTATAGCTAACAGATACAGCCTCAGGCAAAAGGCTTTGAAGTTTTAAGAAAAGGACACTTGTACAATGAAAGGGGGGTGGCCAGTTGTCCCAGCTCAGCTTTTCTCTGGTTTGTATTGATTTTTAGCAGTAGTGTTAAAAAAAAAAGCTGCTGGGGACCCCAAAGAAGCAGGTCCATTTTGATCTCTCTTTGACTTCTCCCCTGGAAGACCTGCGTTTGATTTTACCTTTTGTGCCAAGGGTGTTTATGGGGATTGATGCAAAAATTGGGAAGAGCATTGATACTTTTATGGACCAGACCAACCCTCTTCAAAATGTATTCAGAAGATAGTCTAGACCCTAACATTTTCTTATTTTAAAGGTAAGTGCAAGGCGTTGCATTCCAGATTTAATCCGATTGATCAAATTACTCAACGTTAAGCAACATGCACTGTATAATTAAAATACAACAAAAGAAAGAAGGAATTGGAATAACATGACTCCAGTGGAAAACTGAACAGAGTAGTAGATTCCTTAACAACTAAACAGCAACTGAACCACTGTAGTAACATCCCTTAAAGACAGCCTAGGCAAAGCCAAATTCAGAAAAATAGATTGTGTCACATGCAATTCTCCAATGCAGAAGGAAAATATCAAAAGGAATCTCTGAGAGAGAGAGAGATTAGTAGGGAGAGAGATGTACTGCAGCTTCCAAACCCAGCTTCATGAGCTGTTACTGAAAAACTAAAACTAAAAATCCTGGTTCTTTTGGGAGCTTGCCCCACCCATTCATGCTGCTTCTATTGTTCCTAAATTTAAAAAAAAACAGGCCTCACAAGTTGTTTACTTTTATGGGCTTTCAATAGACAGCTCGCCATACCTGTCTCAACCTCTCTTCAAAAAAGAATAAACAGGACAACATTCATCTCTTAAAGCTATGGTTCATCACACCCCACATCTCTCACTTGCCCATGTTGCTTGGACAACTTATAGATGTGATATAAAAGCCTGAGAACATCAAGTTCATTAGAAGAATCATACAAAATAAGGGGGAGAACAAAACAAATATGAGCATCCTCTGAGATATAGGCACACCAAAGACAGAGCTCAATGCAATCTCACATTAGTCACTCTGGACGGCACATGGTTTTAGAATGCCTTACTGTCCAAACTGATGTTTTATTTAGGCAATGGAAATATCTCAAAGCCAGTTTCAAAGTTTCCATAAAATTCTGCTGTATTGACATGAACACATGGAAATTAATTGTTGTATCACAAATAAAACACAAATTCATCATCGAAACAGTGTCAAGGCCATCCAAATAACAAAATCAGCCATGGAGAAAGCATGATTAAAGAGAGCGGATGGTCGAGCCAGAAATCCACCACCACCTCTACTTGTCAACAACTAATATCTTCACTGTGGGGCAGCCTAAGATAGACTGAGATAAGGTAGGGCTCATAGCCCATATGTAAACCCACAACCGGTACTGACATCTTGTTTTCACTCGGCCATATGCAAATAGAAATACACTTGAGAGGAAAGATTGTTGATATAGAAGTTGGATTATTGAGAAAATTTGAAACATTCAGCAGGTCAGTAAAAATCAGGGAATTATTTGTGTGTTTACCTGACCATTGGCCAATGTTTTGCACATTAGCTGAAATTAACATTTTTAAAAAGAAAATGTTCTGCAGATGTTTCTTTTGTGATTGCAACATAAAATAAATTTCCATCTCCTCCTGATAAAGACTGCTTAATTGAATATAATTCTCCAACCCATAACATTGTACAATTAAAGAAAAAACAAAGCCATACTGCACTAAGAGCCTTTATTAATTAGTCTTTTTCTGTGCAAAGAATTATTAAGTATTCAAAATCTGTATTAAAATTCTCCCAAATATGAATCAGCTATTAACAGAGTGGGGAATGAAATTCGTGTATTCTCAATTCTTATATCTATAAAAGCGAACAAACATATAAACAGGTTTTTCAAGTAATTTTATTTTGCAATGATATTCCTCCCATCATCAAAGTAAAACCTTTTAACAGCTGTACTTATTATGGTAATGTGGCAGTTTGTGAACTAAAGTTGTGTTATGAAGCCAAGGCTCAGAAACGTGTAATGCACAGAGAAATAATCAGATCAAAGTATGATTTACTTCGAACATAGAACAATACAGCACAGTCCAGGCCCTTCAGCCTTCAATGTTGTGCTGACCTGTGAAACCAGTCTGAAGCTCATCTAACCTACACTATTCCATTTTCATCCATGCAGCTGGCATTTCTTTTCAGCAATCAGAAAGAGTAAAGTGCAATATAGATACAAAAGTCAAATATTCCTTCAATTCCATAAAATATAGTATCTTTGTGGAGTTGAAACAAGATTTGTATGTGTTGTGAACATAAAATGAAGTTAAAAATGATAGCAAATTTTCATTGTAAAAAATAATTTTTAATTAATCTATTTGAATATTTTATGACATAATTCTGCAGCAGGTGAGACTTGAACCCAATGCACAGAGCCCTCTTTTCGTTTCTTTAAATATAGATTACATTCAAAGTTTGTGCGAAGATTTGTAGCTCGGGTGCACATCGACCTGAACCCAATATACTGGCCACTGCAGTGGACAGCTGGAACTGACAACCGGAAGCGGCAGATTCAAACCACAATAAATGCCGGAGAAAAGATCACAGAAGCACTTCACAGGAGGCTCCCAAGCACTGAGGATGTCACCTAGACAGGGGACGAAATGTCTGCAACACAAATTCCCAGCTCAGCGAACAGAACCACAACATAGATTATATTCACTGCTAATGCAAGTACAGAAAGGAAGGTGAGTCCTTCACATTCAGCAGACTCTCAAATTAGTCTTTTAATAACATTGAAGGGTAAATCTCTGTGAAATAATCAGTTATGGAATTGTATTTCTTTCTTATAAAGGCGTATGAACATTCTTGTTTACAAAATGGGAAATGAGTTGGGAAATTGTTCCACCAGCTTTGCTGAATCCATTGTCAATTTCAGGCTGTCCTGCTAGAAATCATCTATATGGTTTGCTTTACACAGTAGCTTTAATATAGGAAAATTTCCCAACTCACTGCTTAGAAGTATATTCAGATAAAAATGACATCAAGACAAATAAACAGATATTAGAAAGAATGCTTAAAAACTTTGTTAAATCTTTGTTTTAAGAAGAGTCTTGAAGATAAAAGGAAGTGGAGAGATTTCAAGACCATGCCAGATATTTATGAAGGAGATTAGAAGCAGGAGTCAGGAAATGTCTCAGCTCCATGAACTCCTCTCCATTCTGGTGGAGTCTGCCTGCCCTATTTTCATAGAGAAAGGGTAGGTACAGGCTGGAGTCAGGCCCCTAAAGACAAGCACAAAGTGGCAATGGAGGCAGTAGGATTGTGAGGCTGGCTGGTAAGAGGATGACAAGGATCCTGTTCATGTTTTTTTTAGGCCCTCGCCCTCTCACACCACATGTACCTTCATGCTTCCTTGTACCTTCTCTATCCTTCCTGAACCTTCAGCCCCTCCATGTTCACTCACCCAATGCACAACTAATATAATAACACTTGGACATCTTTGAAAAGTTCAAGGAAAAAAATAATCAAATATTTATTTGAAAATCATTGCTTAACTCGCATGCTTTTATAATTGTAAATCAAATGCAGTTATTCAGGAAATTGTTAATTTTGTTCAGAGAAACACGCAGACATTGCAAAACCAGTAAAAACAAAAATCAAGTTATTACAAAGAATGAAATTGATCAAACACTTCCCATTGCAACTGTGTTAACCACCACCTGAAAGCTGAGTGTGTTAGTTTGCCTTGGAGCACCATCGGGCATTCATAAGAAGGCCATTTGACAAAATAAATGTCTGGTCACCTGTTTAGCCTGCACATTTGTCGGGGTGTTGTGTATACAGTTTCAATGGAGACTATGAGTTATATTTGAAATCTTTATAATGGTGTAATAATTTGGTCTTTGTTCAAAGTGGCTTTTCAATGCCTGCCCGTTAATTTGGGCAAAATTAAAGGTTATTTCAATGGAAATTTCATTGTGTTTGAATGGCAATTTTGTGGAAAGGTAAGTGGTAGGGTTTTTCCTCCAAGCAGCTGTGAACTAGGCCAGCCTGACTCCATCAAAATTACTGGAGACCTGAAATGGTTCCTCCAACAGTGGATCACTATTAATTGGTCAGAAGGTTGAACAAATCAAAGTCATGGGAGGCATTCATGTAAATAAAGTCCATTCATTTACAATTTTCCTAAATACAATGCTATGGAGCTCAATCCATGATAAAGCAGCAATGGAGTTTCTAGAATGCCAATTAACAAAAACATACTTTGATTTATTTAGTCAGTGATGCTAATCCCAGCTTTCTATATACAAAAATATCAATTACTATCCTCTTACTCGTTATAGACAATCCATAGGTGATGTTAAAACATTTATTAAGGAAGAGAAAGTAACGCAGTATCACATCTAAAATGTTTTTAAAGAATCAAAAATGGCTGAGCTCTACTTGATTTGTTGATCTGCTCAGATTCATTAACATTTACATGGACTGAGGATTGGCCAGTAATGTTAATGCAACAAAAAATCGCCAAGCTGCCTCTAGCTGCATTTTAGCTCCTCACCAACATGTTGTGTATCATGTGGTTTAATGCTTCTTGACTTGGAAAGCAGATGCTTGTGATCCATGTGATTAGTAGCAATTTCAATCCACTTTTAATCTGTAAATTTATAATTCCTTATTGCTTTTTGAAAATGTACACCCATTTATGAGATTTGTTTTGGATTTTGGTTATGTGGTTATCAAGATTTATTTGATGCCCTTCATATTTTCAAAATGTGGCCTTGGCTGTTTTTACAACTCAGCCTCATTCATATCTCATGGGAAGGGTCTAAATCAAGACCACTGTTTAAAGCATTTGTTATTGAGGAACCAGTTTGATTAATCACACTCCAGTTGCCCCAAATATGTAAAATGGAAGTGTTTGTCTCCTTCACAGTTAATGACTGTTAGCTAAACTGCACCTTGCTCATGTCAGATATTAAGTTGCAGTCTTGTCTCAATTATATCATCATAATCTGAAATACATAAAGGATCAACACAGCATCTGCAGGTTTATTCTCTGAGGGGTAAAGCAGGTTGTAATCTGAGGTGGCAGCATTTGGACAGATTTCTGGTTGATACACAATTTGGGTGACTTTTGCTGCCAATTTGCACTGGTTACTTACTTGTCATTAAATATTGCTTAACGTTCACAATTGGACAGAATTCTATATCATATGATAACGCTGAGAAAACACATTGTGAAAGATTTATAATGAATTGAAATGAATTGAATTTATTGTCACATGTATTGAGGCACAGTGAAAAGCTTTGTCTTGCGAGCAATACAGGCAGATCTCATAGTTAAGTAGCATAGATAAGTAAATTATAGGTAAACAGCGGCAAAAACAAAAACGCAGGTATAGGGGAATGTTAAGACTTTGCGAGCCCATTCAGTATTCTGATGACAGTAGGGTAGAAACTGTTGTGAAACCAGCTGGTGCATGTGTTCAGGCTTCTGTACCTTCTCCCCGATGGTAGAAGTTGTAGAAAAACATTGTCAGGGTGGCATGGATCTTTGAGAATCCTGGCGGCCTTTGCTTGACAGCGGGCCTGGTAGATGAATTCTATGGACGGGATTTTGGCGTTTGTGATTGTCGGGGCCGAGTTTACCACTCTCTGTAACCATCTCCAATCTTGAAGGGTACAGTTGCCATACCAGGTAGTGATACATCCAGACAGAATGCTCTCGATGGCTCACCTATAAAATTGGCAAGGGTATTCTCCATCATGCCAAATTTCCTCAGCTGCCTGAGGAAAAAGAGATGTTGTTGGACCTTTCTAACCAGTGCACTCACATGAAGACTCCATGAGAGCTTGTTGTGGATAACCACTCCCAGGAGCTTGACAGTCTCCACTCGTTCCACCTCTGTGCTGTTAATGTGTAGGGGGGCATGGGTAACATCCCGCTGAAAGTCAATAATGTGTTCCTTGGTTTTGCTGGCATTGAGAGCTAGATTGTTTTCAATGCAACATTTTTCCATGTCTTCCACCTCCCGACTGTAGTCTGTTTTGTCACCATCTGAGATTCGACTGACCATGGTGGTGTCTTCAATGAACTTGTAAATGGCATTAGTCTGGTATTTGGCGACGTGGTCATGGGTATACAGTGTGTACAGTAGGGGCTCCCCTGGGGGGCTCCAATGTTGAGTGTTAGCAAGGATGAAATATTGTCCACAATCTTCACTGATTGTGGCCTGTGGGTCAGGAAAGTGTGGATCCAGTTGCAAAGGGTGAGGCTTACTCCGAGATCACTAAGTTTAGTAATCAGTCTTGAGGGGTTAATAGTGTTGAAGGCTGAACTGTAGTCAATGAGTAGGATTCTTACATAGCTGTTCTTGGTGTCAAGATGTTCTAGGGAGGAGTGAAGGACAAGTGATATGGCATCTGACATGGACCTGTTGGTCTGATAGCCAAATTGGAGTGGATCAAGAGTAGTGGAGAGGCTGGAGTTGATTAATGCCACAACCAGCTTTTCAAAGCACTTCATGACCACTGAGGTTAGGACCACTGGGCAGTAGTCATTGAGACATGCTGCATGAGCCTTCTTAGGCACAGGGATGATGTTGGCCCTCTCAAAACAGGCAGGGACAGTGGCCTGCTGCAGGGAGAGGTTGAAGACGTCTGAGAAGACCTCTGCCAGATAATCTGCATATGCTCTCAGTGCACGGCCTGGTACTCCGTCTGGTCCCATCGCTTTCCTTGGATTCACACAAAAGAAAACTGATATGACATCTGACGAAGAGACTGTTGGGATAGGTTTGTCAGGTGGGCGACAATTTTAATGCTTTGGGAAGTTATTGCAGTGATATGTATTCTATTCCTATCTTGCATATTGATTTCAAACTAAAGTATTGTAGTTATCTGTTGGTTGGAAGGATAACAGCACAGTAATTACAAATCCATACAAATTTAGGCTTGGGGTTTCTAAGAATGTGGAGTCAATAACATCAATGCTGTTATTGAAGCAATGTGTTTCAAGAGAATAGATTTAGGTTCAAATCTTGCAAACTTTATTATTTGGATTAGAGGTTTTGAACTACTTGCAGAATCAGTATCACAAGCACAGCTCAAAATACAGCAGTTGTGAATTAGCTTACTCTGCATTCACTGAAAGTGAGGCTTCCTCCAGTTAATCAAACTGTTGGAACACATGTGGATTTTTTATTATTTATTTACTCATTCTTTGCACCCATTTATCAAATTAAGCACTTTTTCCAATGGGGAAAGAAAGTCTGCACTCCTTATATCTCATGAGAGTAATGATTTCTTTCCTGTATCACAGAGGAATCCATGAGACTGAATTCTTCTCATTCCATCTCTAGTAACAGCAAAATTTTATTTATTAAACCCATTTTTCTAATCAGACTGTTCAGAAATATTATTACATATCCTTTGAAGCAGGTGAACTTGAACGTGTGCTTCCCGGTCCATGGGTAGGGACATCACAACTGAACAAGAGAACCCTAAGATAACAGTGATAGACTCAATAAATATTACTTTTTTTTCAATATTGGTTGCTGATTGCATGTATTGCTTTATCCTTTTTCTCCAATTAATATGTATGTTTGTGTAGCTTTTTTTGACTATATATTCAGTTTTGTTGACAGGTTGGTTAGCTCAGTTGACTGGGCAGCTGGATTGCAATACAAGATGTTGCCCATAGTATAGGTTCAATTCCTGCACCAGCTGAGGTTACCACAAAGGGCTCTCCTTGTCAATCTCTCCCCTCACCTGAGGTGTGGTGACCCCTCAGGTTAAACCATCACCTCTTCCTAATGCAAAAGTAGGACTATGGCAGTTATTAGTTTGTTTTGTTGTTTAACCCTATTCTGTTATCAGCAAGAGGTGAGAGCCTTTATATTTCCATTAATTTCTATTTAAATATATGTTTGAAAGAAGTACTACCTATCTAAGAACTAGAACTGCCACTGCAAACCTTCAAATAATTTCTTGGTCTCTTTTAAGGTAATGTTTCAGTCTTACTTCTGTCCATCCTGAGTGAGAGTAGATGTGGATACATTAAAACTAATTTAACTGCCGATTTCAGACAGATGGCACTCCATCCACCACTTTCAATATTTACGTCTAATACCACCAATGCACAGTGGCAGCAGTATGTATCATCTGGAAGACGCCTGACAGATACTCACCCATCTCTGCCACAACGAAGAACAAGGTAGCAGCTGTACAACATCACAACATCTGCAAATTCACCTTTATGTCACCTCATCCTCATACGGAACACTATTATTGTAGCTTCACTATCGCTGAGTGAAAATTCCTGGAACCCCCTTCCTAACAGCATTGCAGGTTTGCATTCCAGGCCTACCTTCATTGAATGCAACAATTCAAGAAGGGTGCCCATGGTTATGAGATGCTTGGGGAAGTGCACTGACTCTCAAGTCCCAGTACTCCCAGGGTCACTACAAATGTTTATGATTGAATAAAAGTATGCAAAGTCTCCAATTTACTAACTTACCAATTTGATAGTTTTATGACCAGGTTTCTGTACTTAAGAATAGCTGACTGTGTATCACAAATAGTAAGCTTTAGCCACAGGTCAACAAAACTAAGTACCATCAACATATAATGTGACTAGTTGAAACTCTTTAAATCCCCTAAAGACACATACTGATAGACATAAAAGGACTGGCATTATGGGTAAAGGGAAAAAAATGTGGAAACACAGTTCAATAGCACCTGTCCACAGAATGCAATGAGATGTTTCTTTTGCTTCCGGATAATTTTCTTTTCTGCGAGCACCTTTTCCAGATTCTTTCAAATTTTGTGAGAGGCACAGGGCATTTGATACAATAATTATAAAGTCTTTTATTTACGAGTTGAAGACAACAGCTTACAGAAACTGATGGGGAAGAAAGTGGCTTTCTTCAGACTTTTACCACAAAGTTATAGCGAAACAGCTTGATTTTTCTACTTAGTGGTCGTCTGCCTTTGTATCAGTCAGACACACCAGTGTTCAGCTGTGCAGTCAATCAAAGAGGGGCTGCCAGGCTGATGATTTTTGTATCTGCAACTGGTCACAATCACACAAAACAACTCAGCTACCTGTTGCTGGCCAAATCTCACTGCAAACACCCTAGTGTCATGCCATCTTATTTCTTGTCCTTCATTGCTTGCAAAGCAACAGTGCAAACACAACTCACAGTAAGTTGCAGCAGCTTGTATTTAAAAGTACAACAATTCCTTCCACAATCTGCGTCTTTAAAAATGTTGTTTATCTATTTCAGTCCACAATCAACAGTAAAGGAAAATTAAAAGATCTGGTCTATACACCACCACCATCACCACCACCAACTCCTCCTCCGGCGAATTTAAGGATGCATTGCAAGTATTGAACAAGTCAATAATGTCCACATCCCATGAATGACCTGAAAAAAATGCAGTTCTTTTATGGTCCAGAGATCCAGGATGAAGGTTTTCTCCAATGAATATGGCTGTGACTGGTTACTTTTATGGAAGAGATGGTCCAAACACTTTTAAAAAAAAAAATGTCAGACTGATTTTGTTTCATTTGCCATTTTTTGGTGGGGAAAAGGTCTGGAAAAATCAAATGTTCTATTTTATTTAACTAATTAGATTTAGTTAAATAAAATAGAACATTTGATAATTTATCATTTTTTGTCTTAAAATGTTCTATGGAATTTATCCTTGCTGAGGGTGTGGGAATGTGGGGTGGAACAATGGTTCTCTGGTTCATGAATAATTATTTCCATGTCTTATGTTACTGATCTACTGTTAAGCTGATTGTGTTTAAAAACTCAAAGGGTATACATCGTCCAACATTCATGAGGCTATGGTGGACACAAACTCTAAAGAAGGGTGTCTTTATTTCCCTATTCTGATCTATCTGTAAAAACAAATCCACAGAAAACCTGAAATGATAGTTTTTGCTATGATTTATTTTCATTCCATTAAGGTGGAGTTCAGTTCTTCTCTTCCAGCCTTGATTCTCAGATTCCTCTTTACCACAGTAAGTATGAAAATTAATAAGTAACAGTAAATGCGAACTACACCTTTAAAATGACAAATAGGATTCAACCAGTAAGTCAAATTAGAAAAGTGATTGCTTTGGTGGACTGACTGAAAATAATTAATAATCTTTCTAAGATGAAATGTAAATCAACCTCCATTTGCAATGTATATAGAAATCTGCCAGTGGGATGCTCAATTCAGCAAAGATGCTTCAATAATGAAGCTCAGCTATAAAAGAAATGCAATGTTTAAGTACTGTTACACATTGGAAGGCAATACATTGGAGAAGCTATAGTTGACTGACAGCTCGAAGGAATATTTTGTAATACAATTATAAATTCCAGGTGTAATTCAGAATAATTGGCTCAGTGCCATATTCAAGATCTTGACTACTGAAGAATTCTGACAACTCATTCCGATTTCCAAAAACTAGAGGCGAACTGAATTTCCACAATGCCACTTGTCATCAAAGGTCTCCAGTGTTCACTTTAAACCTCTTCATCATTAGATTCTTAATCCATTCCTTTAAACTCAAAAACAGTGACTTTGGCAAATTCTTATTGAACAATTAAAATGCAAATCAATTACAAAGTGTTACTTTGCTTAACTATCACACCTGTGGAAATCTGTTCAAATATGGTGGGCTGCTGACATGAAACTAATATTAACAACTGAGGTTTTATTACACAGATGTCACTCATCATATTGGATTTTTAAAATTGATTCAAGGAATATGAACATCAATAGCTAGGCCGGCAATTTAATTAATTCCTAATTGTCCTTAAGAAGTTGTTGGTGAACCATCTTTTTGAATTGGTTGTATGGTGAAAATATTCCCACAATGCAATGAGTGAGCAAGTTAAAGGTTTTACTCTATAATAATGAAGGAACAGTGATGTGTTTCAAAGTCATGATGGTGTGTGACTTAGAAGGGAAGTTAAGAATGATTTGTACTCATGAGCTTACTCTTTCTTGGGAGGTGCTGTTGGAAAAGGAACGCAACCTGTGAACGATTAAAGCGGCAAAGGTGCAGAGGTAGTGAAAGGTGTGAATATTGAAGTCACAGATATGGCATCGGTCAACTGTGACTGACAAACAACTCACATGGCTGTAAAGACTCGAAGCTGGAAATGTGTTGCTGGAAAAGCGCAGCAGGTCAGGCAGCATCCAGGGAACAGGAGAATCGACGTTTCGGGCATAAGCCCTTCTTCCTGAAGAAGGGCTTATGCCCGAAACGTCGATTCTCCTGTTCCCTGGATGCTGCCTGACCTGCTGCGCTTTTCCAGCAACACATTTCCAGCTCTGATCTCCAGCATCTGCAGACCTCACTTTCTCCTGTAAAGACTCGAAACCTATAATTTAGGACCATAGTTTAAAAAATCATTTAGACAATATTTTGACTGAAAGTAAAAATTGCTTGACCAGATGGATTTCAGAAGTCATTTTCTCTGATGTATCAGGTTTAGTGAAATTGAGAAACTGAGTGATTGTGGGAGCTTTTCTCCAAAATACTGAGGGCACCGAAGAATCTCTTTTTCTGCCAGGCGCTAACTGGCGAAACAGTTGAAGTGCACACTGGGAATGGCCGATTAGCTAATAGCTAGCATCATTTTGTTGGATAATAGTGCAATTGCTGACTTCTTTTAACAGCAACCAACTGAATGGAATAAAGAAGCCATTGGTGTGGATTGTAGAATGCTGGAAACAATTATCTTTTTAATGCGCTCTTCATGGGGAAAGGGTTGGAAGGGTTGAGTATAAGCTGTGTTGTTCAAGTCCTCTGCATTTGATTACGTGTCTGTTTACTATTGATGCTCACTGTTCAGCCAGGCCACAGATCTGCTATGGTAGCTGAGGTACACGATCAGCTGAGGACCCCAAAGCCTCCTTAAGAGCTGTGTGAGCTTCCATTACAATGGAAACCACTGTGACTACAATTCTGTGGTTAGTGACCAGGAATGTTCTTGGTGCCTGTTTTCACTTCTTGTACCAAATAACACTCAATGTCTTACATACTTAAGACATGGTGCACTTGTCACCTTTGGGTATTATTGTGTCTGAAGTTGGAGGTATGACAATCTGTCTCAAGCTCTTCCACTTGATTCATTCCAAAATAAAGCTAAAAGCTTTATACATTTAGAGAAAAAGATTCATCAACCAACTTTCTTTAATAAACAACCAAATGAGTTATTTATTATAGAAGAAGACTGTTTTAACAAAGATGCAAAGCTGATTAACACGCCATTTTAAAATATAAAAATGTAAATGTTAACACTGTTAATCAGCACATACACACACATATTTTAATAATTCCCTGAAAAGTAATGGTTGGTTTTTGAAGGAGAAAAGGATAAAGTCTGAAATGTTCATGATGACTTTCAGTTGGCATCCTAGCACATGTAGACAGATGTCATTAAATACAGGCAGTTTTCACTTGGACCTTTGTATATACAATTCATTCAGGGATTGTTGAGAATTCAGAAGTGTTTCAGGGAAAAAAAACTAAATCATTTTGTTTGGCTATTGCATTGGACCCTTCAAAATAGTTCTCTCAGAAAGGGAGAGGGTGAGCTAGATATTGTCTCTCTCAGCAAGCTGCATCCTGACTGAATTTACAGCAATATCATAATAGCTGTACTTCTTAACAGCAACAAAACCAGGCATGTGACTGCTAGTCAATCCATCATCTATCAACCTTAGCTTTTTACTTAGTTTAAGCCATGTGATTTCCAAAAAGTACTTTCTTTAAACTGGTCCAATATTCTTTTCGAAACCACTTTTTAAAAGAAATCTATATATCACTTCAGTCTCTTCAAACTGTCCAAAATTCTTTAAACAAAAATCCTCAAAAAGTTATTAGTTAGGAAGCATCTTCACAACAGAATGCTTATCTTCATAAAAGATGTGTGTGTCTGAATGCATGCATGCGTTTGTATATAAGTGTAATTCCTTTGTCATTAAGGAAGGAGTTTTATGCATTCGCATTAGCGGTAGAACCATACTATGATGCAGCACACAAGGACATTCTATTACGACAGTGTCAGCTCTTTAATAGAGCTATCCAAGTACCTTATTTCCCGAGTCTTTCCCTCAATTGGAGTCATACAGTATGAAAACAGACCCTTTGGTTCAACTCTTCCATGCCAGAATCTGAGGTGAACACAGTAGGTTTTCCCACCTTATTGCCTTTTCAGGTTGAAAAAGGAAATTCCTTTCTTAGGAGACATGCCAGGGCACAAGACGTGAGCTACCTGTACCTGAGGGAGAATTGAAGGAACGTGACCCAGTATTAAAATACCCTAGGAGGAGCTACAAAAAAAAACAGGCCTATATCCTCAGACTCAGAGGGGGAGGGATGCAGTCAGCCAGTAGGACCTCATAGAATATGTGTTTCCTGACTGGGGCTGTTAATCCATTCAGGGAGCCCTGGCTGAGAAATATAGACAGGAGTGTCAGAGGTTTTGTTCACTCATAGAGCTGGCTGTGAGGAAGCTGGATCAGTGTCAATTAAGGTTGACTTGGTGACAGGATACTGGCCTCAGTGGAGTTATTTCCACAATGATCTAGGATAATAGAATGTTATAGCATAGAAGAAGATTATTGTGCCTATCATGCCCATGCAAGATCATTAGTAGAGACATTCAATTAGTCCCAAATCCAAAAATAAAAGTGAAATAGGATGGGTGTTGCCATTTGCTCTGTTCTACTCTCAACCCTATTCCAGACTCTTGTTTTTATTATTTCTTCCCTTCTCCACTTTCAAAAGGATTTAACCAACCACCTTTAAACCTTCTTTCAGTTCTGAAGAAGAATCAGCTCAATATTTGAAAGGTTAACTCTGTTTCACTCTTGACAGATGCTACCAGACCTGCTGAGATTCATACTAATACTTTCTAAACCTATGTCATGTGAATATGGTGAAAGAATGATCACATAAGTATCTAAATTTTTATCCCACATTCACTGAGTACTATAAGGTCATAGTGTTAGGTGCATTAGTCAGGGATAAATGTAGGGTCAGGGAATGGGTGTGGGTGGGTTACTCTTCGGAGGGTCGGTGTGGACTTGTTGGGCCTAAGGGCCTATTTCCATACTGTAGTGAATCTAATCAAAAAAATCTCCAATCAGCCTCCTTCTTTCCAAGGAAACAGTCCAAAGATCTCCAATCATTCCTCATAACTGAAATATATCATCCATGGAACCATTCTCCTAAACCTCTTCTGCACTCTCTCCAATGCATTCACATTCTTCCTACAGTGGCACCCAGAAATCTACTAAATACTCCAGCCAATGTTTTATATAACTTCAGCATTACCTCCCTGCTCTTGCACTCCATATCCCTATTAATGAATCCTGGAATATTGCATGCTTTATAACAGCTCTCTCAACCTGCTCAGCCACCTTTAATGAGTTTATATATCTGTACTTTCAGGTATTTTTCTTCCTGCATGCAATTTAGAATAGTACCCATTGCTTTTTTACTGTCCTTCTAACTTTTTTGAACCAAAGTGCAGCACCTGACACTTCTCCACATTAAACTTCATCTACCATTTATCTGCTGGCTCCAACATGTCAATGCCATTTTGAAGTTCTACAATGTCCTCTTCACAGTTTTCAGTTCTAAATTTATTGTTCCCCGCTCAGGATCGAGATTGCTTGATATGTAAGAAATAGCAAGAATGCTAATACCAACTCCTGGGGAAGTCCACTACAAATCTTTCTCCAGCCTGAAAAGTACCCACTGGCTATTACTCTCTGTTTCTTATCCCTCAGCCAATTTTGTTTTTAGTGGGAAGCATGGTGGCTCAGTGGTTAGCACTGCTGCCTCACAGTGCCAGAGACCCTGCTTTGATTCCAGCCTCAGGCGAATGTCTGTGTGGAGTTTGCACATTCTCCCTGTGTCTGCATGGGTTTCCTCTGGGTGCTCAGTTTCCTCCCATAGTCCAAAGGTGTGGAGGTTAGGCAAATTGCCCATAGTGTTCAGGGATGTGTAGGTTAGGTGTAGTAGTCAGGTGTAAATATAGAATAGTAGCGGAATGGGTCTGGGTAGGTTGCGCTTCGGTGGGTCGGTGTGGATTTGTTGGGCCGAGAGGCCTGTTTCTACACTGTAAGGATTCTATAAAATAAACATTGCTACTTTTTTTTATTCGATGAATGATAATATTCCTCACAAGTCTGTTGAGTGGTACTGTACTCAATGCCTTTTGCAAGTCCATGCACACCACATCAACAGTCCTCTCCTCATCAGCCCTCTTTGTTACCTCGTCAAAGAAAACTCTAGTAGGTTAGATAAGCATGATTTTCCCTTAACAAATGCATGCTGACAGATCCAAATTGATACATAGCTTTCCATGTGACTATTGATTCTATCCTGTTCCTAGAATTTACCCCAAAACCAAAGTTAAACTGATTGGTCTGTAATTACTGGGCCAACCTTTACAACCCTTTTTGTTTAACAAACATATGTTTGCAATTCTTAAATCTTTCTGCACCATCCCGAATCCAGGGAAGATTGGAAAATAATCGCCAGTGCCTTTGCAATTTGCACTCTCACTTCTTTCAATATCCTTGGATGCATCACATTTGGCCCCAGTGCTTCATCAACTTTAAATATTAAGTTAATCCAATAATCCTCCTTATGAATATTTAATCCTTCTAGCAATTCTGTTACCTTGATCTTAGAATCATCTGCCTCAGATATAAAGTATTCATTTAATATCTTAGTCATATCTCTTGTCTGTCAATATAATTTCTTTATTTGGTCCCTAATTAACCCTACTCCTCCTTTACCATCCTTTTATTATTGATGTGCACATAAAAGACTGTGGGATTTCTTTTTACTTTAGCTTCCATTTTTTTATCGCCCTCTGCTTCTTGTATTTGTTTTCTCCGCTCCCTTCTGAACCTTCTGTATTCGGCTTAGTTCTCTATTCTGTTCACTACCTGACATCAGCAGACGTTTTCTTTAACTTAATTTCCATCTCCTTTGTCATTCACTTACATGCTGAAGGGTGAGCTCATGGCAGTTTGCAAATGGAGCTGGCAGCAAATTACTGCTAAAGGATTTTGGCACTCATTCATCGTGGCAAATTTGTAGCAGAAAATCACAAAGCCCAACTCTTAAAATCTTAATGCCTTGAAGTACCTGTTGTTGCAAAGAAAGATTTAATTTGATTTGATTTATTGTAGTCAGATATACAGTACAGTGAAAAGCTTTGTTTTGCAAGCAGTACAGGCAGATAATAGCAAACACGGACATAGAGATCAAAAAGGGCTTAGACAGAATGAGGCATACAGGTTACACTACACAGGAGGTGTGCAGAGCAAGATCAACATTACCAAGATCAACATTATTTGAAGTTAGACAGTCTGTTCATCATTTTAATGATGGCCAGGAAGATGTTATTCTTGAACCTGCCAGTGGATGTGTTCAAGTTTCTGTATCTTTTGGCTTGTTTCCAAACTTGCCTGCAAGTAATTCTTGGTCATGCTGAGTATTTTCTTTAGATGACAGAAACCTGAGTTTACATGTCAGAGCCTCCTAGTCCATGGGTTAAGCCTGAGAATGCAGTTATAGTTATTACTGGTATTATTTATGTTCTTTCTCCATGTGATATAGAAAAATAACAATAACAAAAGCAATAAAGTCTAGGGTTATTATGACAAATTCCTTATGCCACTGTGATGTGAGGTGTGTTAGTTTTATACAATATGCATTTTAATATCATTTATATTATTAGAATGGATTCTGAGCTAGTCGCATATGTGTTTTGTCCTGTGTGTATGTGAGAATTTTAATGATTAACCTGACAGCATTTCTGGAATCATGTCATAGAATCTCCACAGTGTTGAAACAGGCCCAAGAAGTCCACACTGACCCTCTGAAGTGTATCCTACCCCGACCCATTCCCCTACCTATTACTTGACATATACTCCTGATTAATGCACCTAACCTACACAACCTGAACAATATGGACAATTTAGCATGGCCAATTCATCTCACATGCACACCTTTGGATTGTGGGAAGAAACCAGAGCACCTGGAGGAAATCCACATATGGAGAATGTGCAAACTCCATACATACAGGTGGGAAAGGAACCCAGGTCCCTGGTGCTGTGAGACACTGTGCTGCTGTGTCCTTTTTAAAAACCAATATGACAGAAAGAGACAGTTCCTAGAGTGATAATGGGAACTCTTTTGTATTGGGAGAGTTTTACGAGCAGACAGAATAAATATTGAAGAGCATTAGCTTGCTTTCAGTGAGAAGAATCAGGAAATGACTTTTTTTCTGTTTAGGACAAAAAAATCCATCGTTGGAAAATTTCTGTTTTCAATTTTCAGAAGTTGTGGTCGGAGATGGATGTAAAAATGCAGAATCTCCTGAAGAAAAGAGATAATTCCTTCATATTGACATTTATGAAATAGGTTACCTCAGTGTAAGGATTTTAATTTGAAAATTCTATGCTGAAAGTGTTTGGCTTGAATTCTAAAGGTGTTATTTAGAGCTGAGAAGGTCTAAGCTTAATTGTGTGAATAACCAATGAAAGGGCTATCAAACTCTCAAGACCAGTAATTATGATAGAGAAGGAAATATTCTCTTGTGCTTGAGTACTGTATTGTGTTGAGATTGACAGGATTCTATTTTACTGTGTGTTTTTAAAATTTTCAAATTTTATCCAATGTAAATAGTATGGTCTACTCTATCTTCAAATGTTTGATGTAATAAACTTCTGTTTTATTGTTAAAACCAATACTACAGCATTGCACGCTTGTGTTTCAGTTAAAGACTACTGTTAAATAAAAACAAACCAAGTTGAGGCTACCAAGCCAGATTTCAAACTGAGACCTGATCGGTGCTGTGATCAGCTGGTATTATAACAGTGCACAGCATTTGCCTACACTTGGTACTTCTGGTGTACTGCACAGTTAGCAATTTAAATACTAAAAGTACACTCTATAGGTTGGATACGACCACAAACCATCATTTAAAAAAGCATTAGTTTTCTTGGAGAATTCACATTTTCTTAACTTCTTCTTTGTTCATGATGTTAATTTTGTTTCCAAATCAAATGGTCTGGCATTCATCTTGTCTCTGCTCAATTAAAGGCATGTGGCTGGTCATGACATTGCACCAATGGCAGTACCATTTTCTTAATCTTAAGAAAGAGAATGACTTGAACCCAAAATCATTAGAAGAATGATTTCCAAAGTCACTAGCTTCTAGCAGTTTAGTCATTTCTGGCATAGTTTATCAGGAGTGTCAGAATGCCAAACACTTTACTTGTGAACACCTCTGGCACTGGAAATTCTAATAACCAGTTTGCTGGACTTTACAGAGCAATGCATCATCATCTAATAAAGCCCTGAAAATAGAAATAATTGATTATGTTCTTCACCAGTGGTTCATGGAAAAGGATTGGCATTAGTTTCAAGGTTTTCTGTTTAATATCCAAGAGTTAGGCAGCTGGATGATTTCACATACTTACAATTTGAAGCATAGTTAATTATTTGGGAATCAGAAGCCATGTTGGAAGCCTACAACATTGATGGGATATTACACTGCAATTCCTGTCTGTATACTCTTCCAGTTTCAGTGCACTTTTTGTCAGGTTTAGAATCATTCTGCTCATTTATCCCCCTCACACTTGGAGCAGGTGACAACCTTGTATGGGAACATAGCCAGAGGCCTGGATGATTTTAACAATTATGTTTCATTTGAAAACCATTCTTTGGTTGCCCAAAGGGTATTCATGGGGATAAGGAAGAGGTTGCCAACCGGAAGGTTTATTCAGGAGGAGAGGCATCGTTAATGTCTCACAGCTGGCATTGCAAAGTAAGGAAAACAGAGATCAAAACTTTTCTCATTTGTCCTAGAGCAGCAGGAATGGTTTGTTAAGTGTCACAAATGAATTTTGTTTTGGAAAAAAAAATGGTTAGAACACCTCACTGGAACCCTATTTGTTCCACTTGGCAGAGTGACTACAGTAGACATATTGAAGATGACAATATCTAAATATCCAGATTCACAGAATCTTTACACCACAGAAAGAGGCCATTTGCCTATTGTGTCCATCCACATTTCAGAACCTTCTGGTACCAGAAGCTCTTTTTACCTATGAGCTGCAGAAGGTGTAAGCACTCACCACTTACTGCCTTTCCCTTCCTGTTTGCAATTTTACACTGGCACCTTTACTTTTTTCAGACAACCAAGTATAACTAACCAGGCAGTGGATGAACAGCAAGAAAGACAGCGATGTTGAAGGGACCTTTGCAGCCACAAGTTTGCACACCAGTGTGCCACTGTTATCGGCCCACTTTTGATGATGGGACCTTAGTGTAAATGGGTCTAAGGTAATGATGAGAGTCTGATAGAATGTGTGAGGTGCATTCATGTACACCCTTGACAGCCCATGAGATTTTGATCTGGCAAATGGTGTGGATAGTGATAGGATTTAGTATGAACACTGCAACATGATGATTTGATGAGATTAGAAGAGGCTTGCTGTCTTCATGTGGTTTTTCTGATGTCAATTTTTTTTGTTCTATGATGAACTAGTACCAGATGCAATGCAGAGATAAAAAGTAGAATCTGTGTAGGATTTGTGGGAGAACAACTGTTTTGTAATGTAGTGAATTATGCAAAGTGGTGTACCAAATTATGGCATATGGTATAGCTGAGACCTTGTATTAAATCATAACTTAATAAAGACTAATGTTTCAACCAGAATCATAAAGCAGTCAATCTCAAACAAAATGTAATTTTGGGCTGAGGAGTGACGGATAAAGTTTAATGTAGATAAATTTTAAATGTTGTATTTTGATAGGGCAAATCAGGGCAGAACTAATACACTTAATGGTTGGGCCATCGGGAAAGTTGCTGAAGAAAGAGACCTTAGGGTGTAGGTTCATAGTTCCTTGAAGGTTGAGTCAAAGGTAGATGGAGTAGTGGAGAAGGTGCTTGGTATACTGGCCTTTATTGGTCAGTTCATTTAGTACTAAAGTTGGGATGTCATGTTGCTGCTGTAAGGGGTATTGGTGAGGCCAATTTTGGAATACAGCATTCAATTCTCGTCTCCCTGCGATAGGAAATATGTTGTTAAGCATGGATGTTGCTGGAGTTGGAGGGTTTGAGCTACAGGAAGAGGCTGAATAAGCTGGGGATATTTTCCCTAAAGTGTTTGAGGCTGAGGAGATTTATAAAATCATGAGGGGAATAAATAGGGTGAATAGCCAAAGAATTTGTTTTCCCCAGGATAGGAGAGTCCAAAACTAGAGAGCATAAGTTTAAGGTGTGAGAAGAAAGATTTAAAAGGGACGTGAGGGGCAGATTTTTCATGGAGAGGATGGTGCATTTATGGACTGAGTTGCCAGGGGAAATGGTGAAGTCTGATACAATTATATGGGTATATGATTAGGAAAGGTTTAGAGGGATATGGGCCAAATTCTAGCAAATGGGCCTAGATTTATTTAAGATATCTGGTCAGATTGGATGAGTTGGATCAAAGGATCTGTTTCAGTGCTGTACAACTGTATGACTCTATGACTCTAATTCTGCATTGATATTACTGAGGCATGTGTATTCCACTGTTTAAAGTGACAATACAAATTAGGACAAGATATCTGTGCAACAACTAATGCTGCATTAGTTTAGAGGATGGCATAGAGATGAGATTGGGCAAGAGTGACCTACATCTACAGCTGGATGATTTCACATACTTACAAAATGAAGCATATGTTTGTGGCAATTAAATTTGATTTTATTTTTCCTTTTCAACTGAATCTGAAATTGTAAAGCAAAATTTATTGAATCCAGGCTCCCAGAACAGAGGTTTCCCCATCAAGAGTTTATTTCAGGAAAACAGGTATGTGTTCCCCACAACTTACTCCCCATAAAAATTAATTGGATCCTCTCCAACTCCCCAGGCTCATAAAACTATAACCTTTGTCAATATAAGTCATTTAACAATGATTTCTGGATGACACTACCAAGGTAATTAGTTGATCTCAGAGATAAAGTAGTTGCATGACACCAATTGGATGTGACTTGGAGGTCTTCTATGCTAATTTATCATTAGAAAAATGATGGAGAGGTGAGAACATACTTTGAGTATAGCACAAACCCCCTCTGCAAAGTTAACATACTGAACAAACCTTTCCAGCAAGGACAATGGAATTAGGAATAATCTGTTTATGATTGAAATATATCCTCTATTTTCTCTCCACATAATTTCTTTTCCTTCATTTATATTTAGCTTTATTGAATCATGCTAACTATAACTCAATGGGTGGCACAGTGGTTAGCAATGTTGCCTCACAGCGCCAGAGACCCGGATTCAATTCCCGTTTCAGGCAACTGACTGTGTGGAGTTTGCATGTTCTCCCCGTGTCTGTGTGGATTTCCTCCCACAGTCCAAAAAAAATGTGCAGGTTAGGTGAATTGGTCATGCTAAATTGCCCGTAGTGTTAGGTGAAGGGGTAAATGTAGGGAAATGGGTCTGGGCAGGTTGCTCTTCAGTGGGTCGGTGTGGACTTGTTGGGCCGAAGGGCCTGTTTCCACACTGTAAGTAATCTAATCAATGGAAGTTTGGCAATATGCTGGAAAAGCGCAGCATATAGGCAACAGGAGAATAGATGTTTTGGGCGAAAGTCCTTTGTCAGGTTGCATTGGCCATTGCCTCAAATCAGCTGCCTTTTTGTCAACATACTGTAATTTTCAACATATGAGATATGGAAGGGCATCCTGATGAAGGGCTTATGCCTGAAATGTTGATTCTTTTGCTCCTCGGAAGCTGCCTGACCTGCTGTGCTTTTCCAGCACTACATTCTCGACTCTGAGCTCCAGCATATGCAGTCCTCACTTTCTCCTAGGAATTTTGACAATGTCTAACAAGCCTGGAATCTACATAGGAGAGATTTTCATTGTCTGACAATAGCTCGTACAAATACTTCAGATTGCTCAGAATAGGTTTTCCCAGTCTTATGTTTTGATGCTTGACATAGGTAACACCTCTTGAACCAGTCGTACCGGTATCAAATGTAAAGTGATTTGAATCACCAGTGAGCGCCATATGGGTATCAGACTCAGGACAAAACACTATATATCATGAACCAGTGGATTGGGGAACCAAGAGAAAGGATGAGGAACAATAGATGACAGTGATGGAGGTGTTGATGGAATAAGCTCTGATGATTATACTGAAGCCTCATAGAACCTATTCTAAACCAGAAATGGAATTAGAATTAGGTTTATTGTCACATGTACTCACATGAGTACAGGCAAAGAATATGATGCTTATATGAAGCAACTGATAAGGATCATGCCACTTAGTTAGGCATCCAGCTACATCTCACCTTCTCCATACCTCATATGTTGAAAATTACAGCATGTTGCCAAGAAGCCAGCTAATTTGAGGCAATGGCCAATGCAATCTGTGACCCATTTGTGTAATGTGAGCAGCCAACTACCCTTTTATTAAAAATACTTGATTGGATGCAAATGTAACTCCCTAGGCCAGTATTTATTGCCCATCCCAAATTACCCAGAGTGCAGTTAAAAGTCAACTACATTGCTATGGATCTGGAGTCACATGTAGGGCAGACCAGGTAAGGATGGCAGATTTTCTTTCCTAGGATATCAGATGGGTTTTATAATAAATGACATTGTAATCATTGGACTAGCTTTCTATTCCACTTATTTTTGAAATCAAATTTTAACCATTTGCCATGGTATGCTATGAACCCATGTTCCCAGAACATTAACCATGTGATATTGCCATGACATCACCATCTCCATTCTTGGCCCTTAGATTGAGTAGGGAGGTACTCTGGGACAGAAAAATGATAAGAACAAATCGGTTGTGTAAAGACTGTCTCTTTTTATTTTTCTGTGATTTTGATTATGGATTGAAATGGAAATGGAACTGTACTAAAAGTCAAGCGTTATTGAAGAATTGCTACACCTTTTAAAAGTAAGTATTCTGCCTTTCATTGAAAGTATTGTTTACACAGCTGTTTGTTCAAGCAATGGGAAATGTCTAGTTACAGATAAGCTGCAGCCAGGGGCTTGTGTAAAAAGGGGCTTGTGTCACTGCTTGACCAGTGACCAGTTCTGAATGGCAAAAGCCTTATGCCTGCCAACAACTATGTGATTGGCTCCAAGGTAGCTGAACAGCTTACCAATGTGAATATTTGGGAGAAGCATTTGGATCTTCCCCAAAATAGGAGCTGGCTCCTTTCCCTGCAGTGAAGAACATCTCAAGCCTGAAAATAACCAACTTACTCCCCTCTTCCAGCTGCTATAACCTGTGATTTATAATTGATAACTCAAAGACTTCAATAATTGTGAACCAGTCACCCAGTGCCTCCTTCAAATACATGAAAGGATGTACAGAAGGAAGATTGAGAAACAGCATTCTGATCAGCAAAAAGATCAACTCAGCAAAGTCTATGGATGGAAATCACTGAATCACCTTCCCAGTGTATCCCTACACTCGTGTTTTTGTTTCTCTTGGCTTGCGTTTTGAGAGTGGGAGTTTTAAGTTAACTAAATGCCTAGAGTTAGAGTTAACTAGATTTATATATTGATAGTTCATTTTTTTTTTCTATAGTTTGAATCTAGATATTGTAAAAATTAGTAATCCTTAAGCACAGAAACCTGTTTTGTGCTTTCTGTGAACCTATATCTGAAAGACAGGTAAATTGGGAAATTCTACATACTTCTTAAAAATATAACTTGAGGAACAGCACGGTTGATTTCCAGTGCATTGTCCCAGTAAGGCATAGCAGTTGATTATGCGCATTTTTGCAATTAACGATGATAAAATATGACGTACACTGATATGTTGCTTTATCATTGATAGTGGTTAGAGTTTGAGTCACACAGGAAAGTTACGCTTATGAGGTGCTGACATATTCACTCAGTGATGGTGATTGCCATGATTATATAAGAGCAAATAGTGCAGATTAGGTGGGCATTAGTTTCAGCTAGTGTCATTTTATTTTTTTAGATTCCCTACAGTGTGGAAACAGGCCCTTCAGCCCAACTAGTCCACAACAACCCTCCGAAGAGCAATCCACCCAGACCTATTCCTCCTAATTAATGCACCTAACTCTATGGGCAATTTAGCATGACCAATTCACCTGACCTGCACATCTTTGGACTGTGGAAGGAAACCGGAGCACCCGGAGGAAACCCACACAGACATGGGGAGAATGTACAAACTCCACACAGACTGTAGCCCGAGGCAGGCATTGAACCCAGGTCCCTGGCACTGTGAGGCAGCAGTGCTAACCACTGAGCCATCATGCTGCCCAAAATTTGAAAACTGATAAATTACAAAGAAGCAAAGCTACATATTCACAGGTGGATTTTGTGTCAGAAAGCAGTATATTCCATTGATGGTATATTTGATACTTCTTACAGTAAATTCTGAAAGAGTTCCTATTTGATCTTGTGATTTTTCTGTTCCTTCATGACAATGGTATACAAGTGTATGGTCATGGGGAAGGTATATATGCTCCTGAAAATCTGATGCTGATCTGACCCCATAAGGAGCAGTTAAGTTCTGGTGGCTGAAAACAGGCTGGCAAAAGTAGCTTGCTTGTTGCAATTATTTGGCAAAGACAACAAACCATAGAATACTGACAGCATGGAAACAGGCCATTCGGCCCAACAAGTCCACACCAATTCTCGGAAGGGCATCCTACCTTGACCCAAACCTTATCCCTATAACCCTGCATTTTTCCCATGGCTAATGCACCTAACCTATACACCCCTGAGCACTATAGGCATTTCACTTAACTTCCTCATCATTGGAGGAAAGCAGAGCACCTGGTGAAAACCCCCACAGACGTGGGGAAAGTGTGCAAACTCTACACAGGTAGTCACCCGAGGGTAAAATTGAACCTGGCTGTGTGAGGCAGCCATGCTAACCACTGAGCCACTGTGCCACCCCTCTAGGTGACTGTCTGCAGTGTGGTCAAGGAATTTTATGATTTATGGAAATAGATGTTTGGAGGAGATTACTGAATTTTTCAGTAATATAAATGACTAGAGTTTACTATATATCTGGAGTTAGGGTTAACTAGAGTTATATATTGATGGTTCATAAATGTTTATCTGTAAATAGAATCTATTTATTGTAATAAATAGTAATTATTAAACCAATAATTAAACATGGTGCAATAAATGCTGGTGGCAGTGTGGTTTCCTTTTAACAAATCTCAATAAGCTTTGCTGCATGATTACATGGTAAAACTAAAAGGCTGATCATTTATTTAGTTAGAAAACTGCAGTTATTTATTGATATAAACTTCTTGTGTTAATATGCATTTCTAATCTTACAAAGAAAAACTCTTCTAAATACTAAAAACAATTACAGAGTTCATTGCTTGACATAAATATTCATAAACAAATGAAATAACTCAGCATGAAGTAGAGAGACCAATGAAATACTCATATACTTTTTTTACATCCATGCAATGAGATATATGCTTAATGTTGAGTCTCAGCAACAAGAAATGATTCAGAGTTTTCATCATAGAATCCCTACAGAATCATAGAACCCCAACAGTTTGGAAACAGGCCATTCGGACCAACAAGTCCACACCGACCCTCTGAAGAGTAACCCACCCAGATTAATTCCACTACCCTATAATTACCGCTGACCAATGCACTCAACCTACACATCCCTGAACACTATGGTAATTTAGCATGGCCAATTCACCTAACCTGCGCACCTTTGGACTATGTGAGAAAACTGGAGCACATGGAGGAAACCCATGAGGACACGGGGAGAATGTGCAGACTCCACACAGTCACCTAAGGTGGGAATTGAACCCAGTTTTCATATCTGAATAAGTTTGGCTTTAAAATTCACCGTATGAAATATTTCATTAAATGTTTATATATGTATTGTACTAGGAGTGAAAATGTTTTGAATAAAAGTGTCAGTTTTATACGAATAAGGTAAATGCTTTTAATGGAAGATAAATCAAGATGAGACTAAAAGAAAGAATCTCTTGAGACCCATGATTAGTACAAAGTACCGAATGTTCTAAGTGGCACAGTGGCTCAGTGGTCAACAATGCTACCTCACTGCGCCAGAAACCTGGGTTCAATTCCACTAACAGGTGACTATCTGTGTGGAGTTTGCACACTCTCACCGTGTCTGCATGGATTTCCTCCAGGTGCTCTGGTTTCCATAGTCCAAAGATATGCAGGTTAGGTGGATGGGCCATGCTGAATTGCCCATAGTGTCCAGGGTTGTGCAGGCTGGATGGGTTAGCCATAGATAATGCAAGGAACAGGGAGAGGTCTGGTTGGAATGCCCTTTGGAAGATCAGTGTTGACTCAGTGGGCTGAATGACCTGCTTTCACAGTGCAGGGATTCTAAAAAGGTGGAGAAATTCTGTGAAAGGTCATGTGGATGAAGGAATTTTATTAGCCATAAAGTTCAAAGCATTTGCAGTGGGTGACAAATTTGTAGATTTCATTATAGTACATTTCAGCAATTCTTTATTTACAAAATCATTTAATCTTTTGGCAATTCTAGCGCAGTGTTACGTGATGATACTCTGGCTTTAAGAGGTGTATTTTGTCCTGGTTTATTTTATGAATAAAGTTTGAGACAAAGGTGAAAAAGCCATCTACTCAAAGCCAATAAATTACAGAATGTGTGAGACATTTTTTTTTTAAAGTTGAACAATAGAAGCAGGCTGAATGGGTGGGGTCAAGCTTCCACAGAACCAAGATTTATATTTTCTGCTTTCTGCAGTTGCTAGAGTCTTGAAGCTGGATGTGGAAGCTCTTATTACTCTCTCTGTTACAGCTAAAAGCTGGAGTTTTGTTCCTGCTGCTAGAATTGTCTGTGAGATGATGTATTTTATTGAATTTGCCTTTGCCAAGGTGTATTTATGGGATGTTACTATATTAGAAGAGTTAATGAGTTTATATACATATATATAGTATAAAACATTTTGTTAAGCATTTTGATAGAGTTACAGTAAAGCAATTCTCTTATTTTAGTTTTATTTTGTCTGTATTTTAACTGTAGTGTAAAGATAAAGTGTTTTGCTTAAAGTTGAGTAGTTTGACCAATCAAATTGGCCTGGATTATATTGCCTTATACATTAAAATATGGAAAAGTTCATGTCAATATATTTTTGCTGGGTCTTGGTGTGGTACATAGAGGTCGAAATAACAATTAAACAAAATTAATTGCTAACATTTGCAACTTTTATGTACCTGTACTCTGTAAATTTTGTAAAGAATTGTGATATTATATATTAATTTCATAAGTGTGAGCAAATTTATATTCTACAAAGTTGAAAATATAGTTGATTTGGGTAATATAGTTGATTGCAGCATTGTATTTTGCACTGTCTTACATATTAATGTTATGTCAGAAGAAAATGATTGAACATGAAATCATTTATTTATGATAATTTAATGTTTTCTGCTTTCAGTGCAGAATTTGCTTTTAATTAAACTCTTTTGCATGCTGCATTTAAAAAAAAACTGTCTTTGTTTCTATAGTTGGATGTGAATGTAGGAGGTATAGTTAGTAAGTTTGCAGATGACACCAAAATCAGAGGTGTAATGGACAGCAAAGATGGTTACTTCAGAGTACAGTTGGATCTTGATCAGATGGGCCAATGGGCTGAGAAGTGGCAGATGGAGTTTAATTTAGATAAATGTGAGGTGCTGTATTTTGGAAAGGCAAATTAAGTGGAGGGACTTATACACTTAATGGTAATATCCTGGGGAGTGTTGCTGAACAAAGAGACCTTAGAGTGCAGGTTCATAGTTCCTTGAAAGTGGAGTTGCAGGTATATAGGATAATGTCGAAGGCATTTGATATGCTTTCCTTTATTGGACAGAGTATTGAGTATAGGATTGGGAGGTCATGCTGCGGCTGTACAGGACATTGGTTACTTTTGGGATATTGTGTGCAATTCTGGTCTCCCTATTGGAAGGACGTTGAGAAAGTTGAAAGGGTTCAGAAAAGGTTTACAAAGATGTTTGCCAGGTTTGGAGAATTTGAGCTACAGGGAGAGGCTGAATAGGCTAGGGCTATTTTCCCTGGAGCGTCGGAGGCTGAGGGGTGACCTTATAGAGGTTTATAAAATCATGAGGGGCATGGATAGGGTAAATAGACAAGGTCTTTTCCCTGGAGTGGAGGAGTCCAGAACTAGAGGGCTTAAGTTTAGTGTGCGGGGGAAAAATTTATAAGGGACCTAAGGGGCAACGTTTTCATGCAGAGGGTGTTGCATGAATGGAATAAGGTGCCAGAAGAAGTGGTGGAGGCTAGTACAATTACAACATTTAAGAGGCATCTGGATTGGTGCATGAATAGGAAGGGTTTAGAGGAATATGGGCCAAGTGCTGGCAAATGGGACTAGATTAGGTTAGGACGGGTTGGACCAAAGGGTCTGTTTCTGCGCTGTATATCTCTATGACTCTATTTGTAGTAGATTTGAGTCACTTGGAATCAGGGAGAAAACTCTCTGTGGGTTAAAGTCATGGCAGACACAGAGGAAGAGAGTTGTGATTGTTGGAGGTCAATCATTTCAACTCCAGGGCATCTTAACAAGAGTTCCTCAGGGTAGAGTCTTCAGCTGCGTCAATGACCTTCCATCCAACATAAAGTCAAAAGTCTGGATATTTGCCAATGATTGCACAATATTCAGTAACATGTGGGAGCCCTCAGATTATGAAACAGCCCATGTTAAAATGCAGCAAGACCTAGACGATATCACATTTGGGCTGACAAGGAGCAAGTAGCATCCGTGCCTGTAGTGGTAAGATCAAAAGTGATATCTTCAGACCAGATCACTAAGGTTTAATTGCTAATGGTTCATTGGACATAACAATAAGCAATTGGAGACATGTGGGATATTATTGGTTTAGTGCAAGACGGTTGTTGCATCTGTTGGGGAACCATGTGATATGGTGATCTGGAGGATGGTTTTCTGCACAGTGGAATGTGTTGGTAAGCATTGAATGCACTCAGAGTAGTATTACTATCAGGACTCTGCAGCACTTATTGGACTCCATCTTGGACCGAGATCACAACCGGTGCCTGGACACCCGAGTTCTCCAGATGGGCAGAAGGCAGTGAGACTCATTGTTAGATGAGATGTTCAACATTTCTAAAGTAGTTTCAGCTAATAGATTCACTCAGTATATTTATTGTTAAATATATAATAACAGCTTAGTATATATTTACTGCTATATATATATTTAATGATTAATATCTTCTACAGATATAACAAGTGATAAATATGTTAATTTGGACCACTTAACCCCAAGAGTTATTTTTGTCACTTCCCACCCACTCCACTATCAAACCATAACACTGCCTCACTCAGTGTCAGGCAATGACCATCTCCAACAAGAGAGGATTTAACCATTGCCACTTGACTTTCAATGATATCACCATTTTGAATATCCTGGGGGTTGCAATTGACCAGAAACTGAACTGAATCACCAAGTAAGTACTGTGGCTATAAGCACAGATCAGAGGCTAGGAATCTTGCAGTGTGTAACTCCCCTCCTAATTTCCCAAAGCCTGCTCACTTCCTATGTGGTACAAGTCAGGAGTGTCAAGGAATATTCTCCACTTGCCTGGATGAGTGGAGCTCCAGCAACACTCAAAAAGCATGACACCATCAAGGATAAAGTAACCCATTTGATTGGCACTACAAACACTTCCTCTTCCTCCACCACCAACACTCAACAGTAAAGGTGTGCATCGTCCAAGGATACAACATTGAAATTTACCCAGGCTTCTAAAACAGCAACTTCCAAAATCCATGGCCACTTCCTTCTAGAAGGAGAAGGGCAGAAGATACATGGGAACATCACCACTGCCATAATCCCCTCCAAGCCACACACCATCCTGATTTGGAAATATACTTCTTCTGTGTCTTCTGTGTTTCTGCGTCAAGATCCTCAAACTTCTTTTCTAATGGCATTGTGGGTGTATCTACACCAAATAGTATAAAACTGTTCAAGAAGACAGTTCACCACCAAGGTGAGCTAGGATAGGCAATAAATGCTGGTCAGCCCCTGAAATCCACATCTTGTGAGTAAATAAAAACTAATGCTTTTAACTCCTGTGTGTTGTGTGTTTTTCTTAAGCTTTCACAGTTTCTTATTTCAACCTATCAGGCAGGAACCTCTTCAGACATTTTGAAAATTAACAAATTCTGAGAGTCAGATTAGTGATGTCTTTCCTATAAGTATTTTCAGCTGTACGCATTCGACACAATGAATAACAAAATTAGCAGTAACACCCAGATGAAGTTATGTGATTAATTTGCTTTTAATTTTGTGGTTAGTAAACAATAAGCTTGAAAATAAATTGGTGTATGGCGATTCTAAGTTTTGTTTCTGTACTTGGTCGTATCTTTGCAATATTTTGAGTTAGTTGTTTGAATATAACTAGTAACTGATAGGAAGTATTTTTTGTTCATCAGACTTGTATGCAATGTGTCACTGTTAGGTGTGAAATCTTTAAAAGACGTGATGACAGACTTCAAAAACTTTAGTTATATAGATTATATTAATTTCATCACTATTTCTATGTTTATTTTATGCTGTTAGTTCTCATAAATATAGTATGTTAAATACATCACAATAGATTTCATGCTCTTTTCAGTGACCATAAACTAACACAAACTCACTCAGGTCCTTACAGCTAGTGAAGCATCTATATATTTGGCTGTGTAACTACATTCAATGTCATAAACATCCTATACCTGGCAATGATCTAAATGAGTATAGAAGTACAAAACAAACATCTTTGCTATTCCTATGTTGCTTGCTGACAAGGTCATTACTTCTTGTGTGGATGGTGTTCAGGATGACCATGACAGAGCAGCACAAAATGGCCGACAACTGCCCCTGACTAACTCTGCAGAACATGGCTGCAGTAGTTAGAGCATGTGGGAAAATACTTGCTTAATATAGTCTCCTCAAGTAAAACAATAGCTGTCTTAAATGAGATAGAATGTGCAGCTGGCAAATGTTATCTGTTGTGGAAAGCTTCAGGGAGAAAGGTAAAGTCTGTGAAAGCATCATGACTCGGGCTGGACCACCAGCCTGTCCATCTCTTGAAGGTGCTGTACCAGAGAGCCAATCACAGAGAGATAACCTGGTGTGCTGACCAATAATATCAAAGGGGAACATGTGTGTTCTAAGTTTTATTTGTATGCAATCTCAAGTCTTTGTGTGCCTTACAAAAAAAGAAAATCTTAAGCTGTAACGAAATTGTACAAAAAGAAAAGTTACACTGGATCTACAACTGGACTCAGACTGTCACTGGAAAATATGAGATCTAACTGATGATACATATGGATGCACATACTTGGCCTTCTGTAGCTACTATCCACAGGACAATCCGGTTTACTTTGTTACTTTGTACTCTGTTTACAATGGGGAAAAAGTAATCTTTTATCATGACTTGCTCATAAACCTGCAAGCAAATTCTTTGGCCCAAGTTTTTCTAATGGAACCAATTGGTTAATACTTTTGTGTGTATTTGTTTGAAGTTTGTAATTCTGTTCTGTTATAAGTGATAAGCAAATCGGTTTATATTCATTTAAAAATGAATGTCATTTTACTTTGAAGTACTGCACTGAAATGTTAGCCAGGGTGATACCAATGCTCAGACAGACAACAATCTTTGTCTTTGATGTCTAAAATAACTGCACAGAGATTGATATCCTATTACGAAGTCATCCTTTATTTACCTATTCACAGTACATGGACCAGCCAGACCAGTCAGCTCAGAGCTAGTTCTTAGGATGAGGAGACACTCTGAATCTCCTGTTTATATCTATCAGCCAGGGCTCCATGACTGGCCCAGGTTAACAGTCCCAAACAAGGATCTCATAGTCAATGAGATCTACCTGACCCTTATTCCAATCACTACAATGTCGTAAAACAGTTCCCTGTTCTCCCCACCTAGTGACTCACAGCATATTTTTCAATCCGACTCAACTCACGTTGCATCAGAAATGACGATGATGAAATTCTGATATAGTAATAGTATATATTTTTTAAATGTTTGTGTTTGTTATGGGTCTTTTCTGCACAGTATTTTTGAGTTCAACATCTTTCCTTAAAAAGAGATTTAAGATCCCATATGAGCAAGAGTATTTTGTCATCAGGCCAATATCTGTGGCAATAGTAATAAGACAAAAAGCTCAGAGAGTTGTTGTCATTGTCGTCCAGATTACTGCCCAGATACTCCAGATGCTATCCTGATCTTGCCTCTAGTAATTCATAGAAATTCATGGTATCCGTACAGCGTGAGAGTCCATTGAGTCCACACCACTTCTGAGGAGCATCCCACCCAGACTCATGCCCCAACCCATCCCTGTAACCCTGCGTTTCCCATAGCTAAAGATCTAGCCTGCACATCTCTGGACATTATGGGCAATTTAGCAATGCTAATCCATGTAACCTGCTCATCTTTGGACTGTGGAAGGAAACTGGTAGAAATCCATGCAGACACAGAGACGATGTGCAAACTCCACACAGACAGTAGTCCAAAGTTGGAATCAAACCTTAGGTTCCTGGCACTGTGAGGCAGCAGTGCTAACCACTGACCCACCAGATTTCATAAATGTCATGATCAAGTTGAGCCACAGATTAAAAATCAGCAATGCTATCTAACATTAAATATGAACATTATTGAGCACAGAGCATGCTAAGAGTAATTCAAAATTTACTTTCCTCCTGGAAATATTAGCAACAACTAAGATGCTAATCCTGCTCTAATCCTTAATGTAAAATTGATCGTCAACATATATTTGTTAATTTCCATTATAGTGAAATGAGACCGCATTTTTTGTGTTTTAGCTACTTAGCTACTGAGTTGCGGGCAAGAAGCTATCCATAAGCACACAATTAGAAACTGTTCGACCCTGAGATGTCAATCACAGAAACTACAATGAATCACTGCACTTTCTCATTGATGAATCCATCTTTGCCCCAGACACAGTTGTCAATCAAAAGCTGAAACTGAAAAAGTACTTTCTCTCGATATATATCACACAGAATACTTGGAATTGAGTGAATTGACTTGGCACAAAGATCTATGCCAAATATTTAAGAATTAGATTGTAGATGTGTACCTTGCACATGTGCTTGAGAAGCAATCATACCATGTGTACTTAAGACTTCCTAATCTATTTATGTCTTTGACTCGACCTGATGAATTAATATTTGTTAGACTGCAATGTACATTCCTGTGTCATTTTCAGAAACAATAGCAATAACCGATTTGAATTTTTTTCTCTGTGTTACGATTATTAAAACGGAATTAGGTAAGTACTCTAATAATAAACTAGGTTTTCAGTATAAAAGTTTTGGACAGATTTCACCCTTAATTTGAGCTGAAATGATGAGTACTCAAATTGAAAGAGATTTTTACATGACTAAAAAAATTCATCTTTTATACAGTTCCGTCTGAGCAGAATGAATTCCTTAGACATTAGTAAATCTAATGTTAGATTCATAATGTGAGCAAATTTATATCTTCTACTTTAGCAAAGTTTTTCTTTGAAATCAAGGTGTACAATAGGAACAGGATAATTTTCATCTATTATTCAGCTTATTACCTCAAATATTTCAACTAATTTAGGTACAAACTACACTTCCTTAAACAATGTTGGGGATCTGACCTATCATATGTCATATCCCAACAAATGCTTTCCATTCTAATTCAGTGAAATTCACAGGCCTGTAAATCTCCCATTGTTCACTTGGTTCCTTTTCTTAAATGATTGGATCACATAAGCCTTCTTCAATCTGGGAAACCATTTGGACCAAATGAGACTGAAATGATTATAATGTGTGTTTGTCATGCTGTGAACAGCAAGTATATAGAAAGAATTTTTTAAAAAATGTGTTCAGGTGTAAAGCATCACATACTCCATATTGAAAATAAATATTCCATTATTATTTATATCAAAAAGCAAGGGGCAGCAGTTCAGCAGCCTTCAATCCAGTATTGCTTGTTGTATAACAAACCCAGTTTTAATTACCTATTATGCAGAATTTCATTCAATTTTATTAGATATAAATCATTTTTTATCTTATATTAAGGATGAACATTTATAAGGGCATTGTGCAACTTAAACATTGATAAACTAGAATCAGACTCTAAATGTCATACGAAGCATAATTCAGAACATGTTTGGTGTTTGTTATTATTGTTATGTTATTATTTTCCTTTTTAAAAATGTGAAAGCATCCCATTAGTAGATATAGTTTCTACAGGCAGTCCCTGAGTTGCAAACAGGTTCCATTCTTAAGTCCATTTGCTAGTTAATTTGTACACAAGTCAGAACACAATGTAGGACAACGAAAAATAGCCATTTGTAAGTACAAGGAAATGTTTGCATGTCGGATCTTTAAAATTAGTATCATTGCATTCCAGTATGGGATCCCTTTTGTATGTATGAGTATATTTACGTCAAACATTTGTAAATCAGGGAGCCGCTGTGTCCACATTATCAATGTTTCATATTTTGCAATACCTCGATTAAATCTCCCCTTAGACTTCCCTGTATTAAGGAAAACAATGTCAATACAGTCCATTTCTGGTGTTACAATGTGGTGCCACAACCCCCAAATACTATGGGTGCTTTCAATGTTTAATTCAGTGGTTGTCTGGCAAACATTTTGTGTGCAACTGATGGATTGTAAGACCAACAGGTGTCAAAAGAAGTTCAAACATAAGAGAATGGCTTGAGATAATAAGGGAGCAGAGATTTTTCCCATCCACCTCACATTCAACTGCCTGGGCAATGAGCTACCTCTTGCAGGCATTGTTGTGGTTTCTCCTTCCAGGAATTTACAAAAGAGGGGGAAAAGAGAGTTTCAACACGGATCTATGCATTTTGTTTGAAAAATACTCATTTATGATGTAGCTTTTATCAAAGTCCTTTGTGGAAACATGCTCAAATATCTCAAACCATGACACCCAAGCACAGATTTACTTAAAGAAAATGCAAGCAACTAAGAGCAATCAGTTGTTTACGTACTTAGCCATACTCAGCTTGGTAATGTGGACCATCAATGTCAACATCTTATTTTACTTCATGTTCAATTTGCTGGATCCTGCTATATTTTTGAGATGATCTAGCTCATTCACTTTTAAGTGATGATTTCGTATTGCTGAAAGCAACCAAATCTTCCACAGTGAAGGCATTGGATGTCCCTCTGCTGGACAACCTTGTCACTTACAATGCTCTTATACCACAACATAAACAATTCAAAATATCTTTATTCTTTCATGGGATCTGGACATCACTAGCAACATTAGCACATATTGCCCATTCCTAAATGCCCTTGAACTGAAAGGCTTCTCGCACATTTCAGACAGAATGTGAGTCAATCAAATTGATGTGCATCTGGAGTCACATTTAGGACAGACCAGGTAAGGATGGCAGATTTCCTTCACTAAAGAACATATTTTCATGGTCACCATTACTCAGAGTATCTTTCAATACCATATTCTTAATTATATTTAAATTCCAAATGCCATGATGAGATTTAAACCCATTGTACCAGAGCACTAACCTAAGCCTCTGAGGGCACTAGTCCAATAACATTATTTCTACACCTCCATCTTCTGCCCTCTGTTGTCTTTTGTTAGGTGAACCATTTTTGAGTCCAGCTAACTTTTGGATTGAAACTGAGCATTGTGTTGGATTGCTACCTTTCTCCCACATTGTGCATGGCCTATATTGTATGGATCACCTGTTCTCACATCAGACCTTTTTCAAATTGCAGTAAATCAGGGAGTACACCATTAGGAATTAGAACAAACTCATATCTTTATGCCACATCACTGATGAAAAGACACCATTAATAAATATTAACAGTATGTAATGAGGCCATTGGTAGGTGGAACCCAGGATTGGACTGGTTGTGTTTAATAATAAATGATTCTAGCAGTGATGGGACATCTATTGAGGGTGTCAGCAAAAAAACCTTGCTTGGCAAGTCTTTCTTTGGTAATGCAGCTCACTGCATGTATGAGAGTAGTGAATTGCAGCTACTGCTGCTTCACATGGAGACCTAAGGGGCTGTTCTATACTTGTGAAACTGTCTTCTACAACTCTCATCAACATGCTTATATCATTGCTTCAGTGGCATCAAAAGGCTTCAGAAAGGACCAAGACTGCTGCCCCTGTGCACGGTGGAATTTTCCTTGCCTTACTTCACTTTGAGTAAGTCTTCAATGACTTCACCTCACTTCGGGTAACCCCTCATGTCAATGGTATTTATGAAGCCTTATGAGGATTTTACTTGTGTTTCCTCAACCTTCACTTACAGTTAAGCAATCTTGACTTCATATTCCTCTGAGAGAAACACTGTCTACCTTAGACTGGTGTCTCCACTACTATTACTATGTTGTACTCTGGATTCTTTCAATCTTCATGCAACGTCAGGCCAGCCTACTGAGTTACTTTTAAGCTATATTTATCATGAGATTATACATGATGACACGATTATAGCATGTTGGAGGTATAGGTTCTAACCTCCTAACAGCAACATACAACTACTGAAGACACAATTACATCACAGAGTCCCTACATTATCTCTACGCCAGTGATCAATTATAAATACAGACTAGAGCTTAAAACATATGCAGTTGATTGATCCATAATAGTTTTTGCTTTAAATTCAACAATGAACAAGACAGTAACAGATTGCTTTGCAGTTTTGTTCCTAGTTTTCTTCTATCCAGACTCCTCTTTCTGATGTTTCATCAGTTTTGGCTGAGATAAGTCATTTCTTATTAAAGGCAATGAAGGCCAATTATTTCTTAAAGTTTAGCCAGTTTGCCTTGTTAATTTAAACAGTCTTCTGCTCTTTCCTAATGAACTAAGCCACCTTCTCAGGTAAGCTGCCTAATGTCTTGATCTCCCTTGCTTAGAATGTCAAAGAGCCAGCAGAACTCAGATCACTGGAAGTTTGATATTTCCCAGCTTTCATAATGATTCTGCCTTTAAGGTAGCACAATAGCTCAGTGGTTAACACCGCTGCCTCACAGCACAAGTTTGATTACAGCCTCAGGCAACTGTCTGTGTGGAGTTTGCATGGTCTCCTGTGTCTGTGTCTGGATTTTCTCCGGATGCTCTTGTTTCCTCCCACAGTCCAAACATGTGCAGGTTAGGTGGATTGGCCATGGGAAATGCATTGTTACTATGATAGGTGGGGGGTGGTTGGGTCTTGGTGGGATGCTCTTCGGAGGGTTGGTGTGGACTCAATGGGCCAAATGGCCTGCTTTCTTACTGTAAGATTTTATGATTCTATTTTATTGACTGCATTGGATAGAAATTATGATCAATATTCCTGATGTATGTTTCACTTTAAAATCTTCCCCTGCTATTGGAAAACAGCTCACTTGTGAGTAGGAATGTTATCTGGAGGGAAAATTGTCCCAAGTGGAATAGCTGTTAAGAAATCTAATTAAGACATAAAACATATCTTGACTTTGAGCATTAATCAGTGATACTGTAGAAGAATTAACATGTAAGATATAAGATACATTAATTGTAATAAATTTCTATTTGTTCAATCAATATAAAATAAAGTCCATGAAATTAAATCCAGATCTAATATATTTAATGTAACAGAAATAAATACAATTGAACTGATGTTTTTTTTTAATGAGCAACTTCAGTCAAATTACAAAGCTGTGTATGTTGATATAATTATTGGTATTTCATAATATCTATGAATAGTTAATTAAAAATGCAAAGTGAGAACAAAACTTAATTTAATCTGAATCTATCCATCTCCCACTATGCAGGAGCTCAGCATTTGTGTGTTTGAAATTTTAGAGAATTAAAGTATATAATATTTGTGAATATCATTCAAATTTATAGGGAACAGTATGCTTGTGTATTATTTGAAATTAAAGGGGACAATGTATGGGAGTATTGTTTTAAGGGGCAGTGAATCAATGAGTGTATAATTATCTGTAATAAACCAATATAGATTTGTACAAACCATTCTGCTATAACACTTGTTTTGTTAACACGAATTCCCTATGAAACGATTGACGATTTTGGGACACAAAACAAATTGTTTCTGAAGCACAACCTTTTAAATCATGTCTTGGTTATAACATGATTCCAGAGCCATTAGTTTAAATGGTACTGCTATTACACTATTTTCTTATAACGTGCAATTGCACGAGAATGGAACTATCGTGTTATAACAGAACCGACTGTACTGGTTTACAAACACATAAGAACTGCTTCAGGTCTGACCCTGAAATTAGAGCATATTAGGGAAAGTCTTAGTTCACCTAACTTCAGATGAGGATGGGGAAGTATTTTGTGTTAAGAGCTGATGGTAGAGTAGGTGTTTAGGACAGGCCTGAAAATGATACTGAGTAATTCATAGATGAAAGGCTAGAAAGTGATTGTGTTGTTTTCCATTAGGCATAATTGAGGTCATATTGCTGAGTGCCTGGTATAAGTCTGAATGTTTTTAAAAAGGAATGGGAGGACAGATTTTAGCTTAGATTGTGTGGCATGGCAAGATAAATAGATTCAGATTAAGTTTTTGATGAACTCTATCCTCAGTAAAAGGGAGGGTTCAGTTTAGCTTCAGTGGTTGGCGGAGAGCTGCTGAGGCTATTTTTATCATGGGGAGGTCAGAGCAAAATTATCAATGCTATTAGTGGGATTGTCAAGGAAAGTTAGGTTTGTTCACACTAATTGTTGCAAAACCTCAGATCAGGTATTTACAATTAAAGACCTACTGGCACATTTGGTATGCCCTCACTCAATTTTGCATTGCTATTCATTAACATTTGTGAAAGCTTGAATCCTAATCCCAAATCAATAAGATAACTACAATTTGTAGAATATATAATTAAGCTGACTACTCCATTTCTCAATAGCCTGATAACATTTGACAGAAAGCTTCTATTTCTGGCAAGATCATTAAGTCTTACTTGGAATTGTATGAATTAACCACAGTTTTCTAAGCTATTTGTTAGAATGATTTTCGCATTATCTTTCAAGTAAACTTGCTTCCCTTTGAACAATTCTAATAATTAAACTTGCATGTTCTTGGTACTTCAGATTATTTGGAAGGAAAGAACACGTTTGCTTTTGAACTAAGTCGACAAGTTAAATTGCTTTCAGCAGTATTATTGATTCGAGCATGCTGGAACAAAAGATAGCAATAATTCAAAATGTTTGAGTTTTAATTGCTTCCCCCACTGAATATTGGCTGAGGTAATATTTTAAACGATGTTTGTTGCATTGTTTGTTTAAACAACATATTTTAAAAACTATGACAGATTTCAACAAAACTTTGTACGTAGCATTGGCCCAGGGAATGACTGATTATTTCTTGCCAAGATGTAGATCCGAACCCTGAAATGTTTAAAGGATCCTTTAAATTTGAGAAATAGGGTGAATCAACTTTTCTGTTGGGAATGTTACGGTTTTCTGGTTTAGGATATTATGGATTTTCTTAGCTCCTCTGGAATTTCTCACAGTTGTTAATATGTGAAATGAGTTTTCAGAGAAGGTTGTTGGATGTGAATTGGCCAGAAGCCTCAGTCTGCTTATTAATTTGTTTCTTTTACCCTGCAATGACAGAGGATTAAACAGGTAAGGCATAATCCAAAGGAAGAGCACTGTCATTGTAATTAAATTGAGTTTGTTACAACTAGGTGTGGAGGGGTGAATCTGTCCCCCTCTTTTTAACCCTTATCAGTAGGTTGCAACAAAGATTTTTAATAATGTACTAAATCACACTTCAATGATACCATTTTACTTGTTCGTATTAGGAAGTCAATTATAAGGTTCCCTTGAACAAAAAGAAACTAGGAGTTTCATTACTTACTAAATCCTGACAAAAATAATAAAGTGTGATATTAAACAAACCAATACACACAAACAATATATAAAGGTTAAAAAGGGGACCGTGTCTAGTACTAAAAGGATGATTCAAGAATAGTCAAATTAAAAGGTCCTTGGTGTTATTGAGAAACTATAATTGGTTTTAACTTGAAACATGACTTATATCCTGAGCAACAGCAAAATTTGTAGAAAACTTAGCATTCTCAATTAATGGATATTTCTCCGATTCACTTTATCACAATGCACTACTTTTGAGAGACTGAAAGAAATAAGGAGAAGGAGTCCTCCAGTTTTACTATTATCTATCCATTTTTCCTTTCTCCCTCCGCCCCAAAGTTGTTTGCCTGATACAGAACTGTCTTGTGTGTTCCCATGTCTCGATTCATTGATTTTTCAAGCTGGATGATCTGCAGGCAATTTTCCAAAAGACCATAAGAGATAGGAGCATATTTAGGCCATTTGGCCCATTGAGTTTGCTCTGTAATTCAATCATAGCTAATATGCCCTTTGTCAGGATGGCAGCCAATGATTAGTGGAGTTCTGCAGGGGACACTGTTGGGGCCACGATTACTTGTGTTATACATTAATGATCTGGACAAACAAACTGAGGGCATTGATGTTAAGTTTGCAGACAACAGAAAGATAGGTGGAGGGACAGGTGGTATTGAGGAAGTAGGCAGGCTGCAGAAGCACTTGAACAGGCTAGGAGAGTATACTTAGAATGGAATACAATGTGGGAAATTGTAAGATTAAGCATTTTGATAGGAAGAATAGTGGCATAGATTATTTCTAAATGGAAAAGGTTTTGGAAATCTGAGGGCAAAGGGACTTCGTGTTTTAGTTCAGGATTCTGTCAAGATTATACACCAGCTAATTTAGATGTTAGGAAGGCACATGCAATGTTAGCATTCATTTCAAGAGGGTTAGAATGAAAGAGCAGAGATGTACTGCTGAGACACTTGTCAGACAACATTTGGAATAATGTGACCAGTTTTGGGCACTGTTTCTAAGGAAGGATTGCTGGCATTAGAGGTGGTCTAGAAATGAAATTAAAGAGGAGGTTTACAAGAATGACCCCAGGGATGAAGGGCATGACATCTGTCTGTCCTTTCAATAGGACATGTATCCTTGGATATTTAGTTCCCAGCCCTGACCCCCTTACAGCCACGTCTCTTTATTCCCACAATTTCAATCTGTTACAAGCTCATTTACCTTGTTTAGTATACTGTGTGCATTTTAAGTACAACACCCTCAGTCCTGTGTTGACTGCCCCCATGTCATAGTTGTCCCCTTATCTGTTGTCCCTGAAGTTAGATTCCTGAACCTTTCCATACTCTGTGTCCTATTACGTGTTCTGGCAACTTTAGTAGCCTCTCCAAAGCCCTCTCCAGCTTAAACGAGTGTAAAGTTTTCATCCTAATATGTGAAACTTCCTGAAAAGTATGGATCAACCAGGAATTACAAACTGAGTTTCAATGAATTGTTATAACAATGCGAATCTTGGCTCTTATTGATCCCTATTTACTGATGGATTCATGAGCTTGGCCCAGTCTGGTCAGGTGACCACAGCAGTCATTTTATGTCAGTGTTAATTTTCTCCCCTCTTAGAAGTATTTTAGTCCATAGAAAATCCCAGGTTTTAAAATCAGACGATGGAAGTCAGAAATTGATTGTCCATTTTTCCCAGAATCAGAACATGTTAAGCTGAGCGACAAAAATATGCTCACTGTTGAGTTTCCTCTTCACTTGTTGTTATTTGAGAAGGCATGGAGTATTTTTGATTTTAAAATAGCTCACTGAATTTCTCTTATCTTTGAATTACTATTGGTAACGTAAAGATTCAAAAAGATTTGTAAACCATGTTAATGGTTAACATTGACATCTTTGTTAGAAAATTTAAAAACAATACAGCTGTAAAATGAAAGATTTGACAAAATCAGTTCTCCAGAGAAAACTATTGTTGCTAATACTAATATGAAATTGCACTTTTTTTTGCGTTTTTGCTAATTTGTTATATAACTTTTCAATAGTAAGCATCAAGCAATAGAAAAGCAGTTCATTTGTAAAACCACTCATTAATGCTTAAATAATTCTGTCAGGGCAGTGTCTTTTTGTAATGTGGAATTGTGTAAAGTATGAGGTGAAAGCTGTCCCTTGCTTCCAAAACACTTTCTTACACACAAATAAAATCCTCTATTTAGAATCAGTGACAGTTCTGTCAGTACATCAGGGATTGGAGTGGTAAAGCACTTAAGTATTTCTTGTGAACACAAAAATATGGTCAAAGGTTATTACCATGGGGATTGCAGTAGATAAAAATGAACTGTAGATAATATAAATGACTTAAGTGTCTCCTCCGTACATCTCTGGCTGTTGGTTCAACTTTGCCTCTTTCTCATCTGAAAAAGAGCCATCAGAGGAGATTCAGTTGAAAATTAAGTATTTTACGTGTATAGGGAAGGAAGAAAGTTGACTGGTCACTCAAACTGAGGCAGAGCAAGACTATTCATACATTTGGGTGTTATATTTGACCCGAAGGTCAGGTTCTGGCACCACTTCAACTATTAGCAAGGTCACCTACTTCGACCTCTGATGCATTGCCTGTCTCCACCCCTCCCCCAACACAACTCTACTTCCCACACCCTCATTCATAGAGTCATAGAGTCATAGAGATGTACAGCATGGAAACAGACCCTTCAGTCCAACCTGTCCATGCTGACCAGATATCCCAACCCAATCTAGTCCCACCTGCCAGCAACTGGCCCATATCCCTCCAAACCCTTCCTATTCATATACCCATCCAAATGCCTCTTAAATGTTGCAATTGTACCAGCCTCCACCACAACCTCTGGCAGCTCATTCCATACATGTACTACCCTCTGCGTGAAAAAGTTGCCCCTTAGGTCTCTTTTATATCTTTGCCCCTCTCACCCTAAACCTATGCCCTCTAGTTCTGGACTTCCCGACCCCAGGGAAAAGACTTTGTTTATTTATCCTATCAATGCCCCTCATAATTTTATAAACCTCTATAAGGTCACCCCTCTGATGCTCCAGGGAAAACAACAGCCTGTTCACTCTCTCCCTATAGCTCCAACTCTGGCAACATCCTTGTAAATCTTTTCTGAACCCTTTCAAGTTTCACAATATCTTTCTGACAGGAAGGAGACCAGAATTGCACGCAATATTCCAACAGTGGCCTCCAGACTTCACTATTCTAATGCTTTCTTGGCCAGCCTTATATCTCCTGCCCTTATAAACCTGAACTCCCCCAAAACTCTGTTGCCCATATTCTAATTAACACCAAGTTTCATTCTCCTATCAACTTCATGTTCACCAATGACTTTAGCTCCTGATCTGTCAATGCCTTGAATTTAAACTTCTTGCACTTGTGTTAAAATTACTCCATGTCCTATCCTGTCCCTATCTCTGTAACCTCCTTTAGCCAAGCTTTTTCAACTCTGCCCTCTTTTCCTTTTGCAACTTTAATTGTTTCATCAGTGACATCAATTGCCTTGGTTCTAACCTCCAGAATTCTCTGGCTCATTAACTATCTTCTCTTCTTTAAGATATTACTGTAACTTGTTTTTGACCATTTAGTTTAGTTCAGTTCTTTGAATGTATTCTTACATGACTCCGTGTCAAATTGTGTTTGATACCGCTTTTGTGAAGCACCTTGGAATGTTTCACCACCTTAAAGTTGCTATAAAATGTAAGGATAATGCACAGCATAACCAATTATTCTTTATCTCAAAATATCACCTGCCTTTTCTGCTCTCTCCTCTCTTAAGTGTAATCATCAAAATACATTTTTAAAAGTCAAAACGATTGTTATGCTGGAGAGGGGACTGCATTCCATATTGAAGATTGTTGACAGTGAAACAATTCTGAATCAGGTAGGGTCCCAGTTTCATCTACCTATACCACTTTGTTCCCCATATTACTTTGTGACAATGCCAATTTTTGAAGTAAATTTCCATTTCATTGCACGGCCAGGTTTTGGAACAGAATCTAACCCTAAGTTATTTGAGATTCTTGTAATCCATTCCATGTCACTTGAGGTTCTAAAAAGACAAAGCTACAACAACTTTGTGTGGAATTGTAGTTTGAATTTCAGAAGTTAAAATATAGATTTACTGTCAAAATAAGCATCAAAGGCACTGAGGGAGTGTTTTAACATCCTCGTGGTTGACCAACAGGAAACATATATTTGCTGCCCAGGAGATTCTTTGTGAAATCTATTCCATTTTACCAGGTGTATCTTATTTGCATAGATACAGCAAACTGACTTTTCAGGGAAGGAGTCCATTGGCAGTTTGCTCAGTTTGAGACAGCCTACCTTGGGAAACTCAGAGTTTGATCAATGGTCCTCATATGAAGTAGTTAAGACAGGGCTTCATGGGCACAAAATGTGGAAGTGTGGAATGGCAGTTAATGTGGCAGGGGCCCAAATTATTTGTGAGGCTTGAAAATATGTTCTGCTTTGATCCTTAACCTGTTAACCAGGGTAACATGATAGGAACATCATGATGAATATTTGTCTATCTAATATGTTAAGATAGGTTTGGGACACTATGTAAGTCATAGTAACTTAATTTACATCAATTTATGAAAGTTGGTTCAGTCAGAAAGACTCTTCAGTGGTCCAGGTAAACAAAAATGTTAAAATGTATGAGGGGCAGTAAATAAGCAATAAGCTTACCTCTAGATTTTAGCTCTGTGTCAGCCTAACCTTCATCATGAGTAGCATAGCGTTAAAACTCATCTGTCGATGTAGCTCTAAATTCACTGAATGGATAACATTTTTGCTAAAACCAGTAGCAGAATAAATATGTTGCATTGTAGTATCATGAATAACTTTAGTAGGTTTGCCAAAAACACATGCATGAAAGCGTTTCATATTAACCATTTGAGGATTTTGTATTCTATCAGCTTCAGACTTGCAAGAAGATTAACATGTGGATCCATATCTTGTTGCTAGAAATTCACAAGTTCTGGCAAAGTGATCAATATATTCATTTTTTACCGTAATAGCTTATTTTCTCTCTGTAATGTTGTGTGAAATGTTTATTGGCCTGGTGGAATGATAATGAGATTGCCCCTGTACTTCAAATGCAGCACTAAAGGGTAGAGCTTCTACTAATAGCCATGGATAATTATATTTCAATACACCGATCACCCAAACTGAATATCTATACAATCAGACTGACAATCTGAAATATGATTGCTTTTTTTTCCCAGTTTTTCTCTCCCACAAAGTCAGAGACAAAGTTATGCTGTTGATTATTATTTAATAGGAAATTCTATTTAAATGTAAATATGAGTAATTCTGCTATATGACCTTCTGAACATGACAAGGAAATGTTATCAGATTGCATACTTTTCAAACTGTAAAGGAAAGTCCTTCATTTTGTACAACTACATAGTAACAAATTAATTGGTATCTCAACTCCTTTTACCACTGAATATTTTAGTGGAATACAATCTCACTAGGTTTCCAAGGTTTCCTAGCCTGCATCAGTTCTGAGGAAGGATCATTGACCCAAAATGTTAACTCTGATTTCTCTCCACAGATGCTGCCAGATCTGCTGAGCTTTTCCATAAATTTCTGTTTTAGTTTCTGATTTACAGCATCTGCAGTTTTCTTTTCCAGTTTGTACTTGTTATTATGCTATCTTAACTTTCAGATAGCTTAATATGGGAGTGATTTAGAGACCGCATCAATGCCCACCATGATCTCTTTCACAGACCAGGGGACATTTCATCCATTTGATTTAAATATTGCACAGTGCATGGATGTGCTGACAGTTCCAAAGTTTTGAATATGCATCAAAAATGTTAATTGGTTCTGCCTCACAGAAACAATAGGGCAGTAACATTGATACAGGTCAATTGAGACCAGTCATATACGAACATAAGCAATAGGAGCAGAATGGTAAATACAACTCCTCCAATTTGCAAATTGATTCAATAAGCTAATGCCAATGCTAACCTGAACTCCACTTTCTCACCCAATTTCAGATTCTCCAGTAGCACAATAAATACATCTTTGCAAAACATACCCTGTTTCATTGAGCATCTGCAGTGCTCTTAGCATTCAAAAGTTTCAAAACCCTTTGGATAAAGAAATTCCTACTCATTTTAGTCTGCAATGGCTGCCTCTTCATAATGAGACCATGTTCTATAATTCCAGAAACTCCAGCCAAGAAAAACAGTTTCTCACCCAGCCAATTACTGCCCTCGCAGTTTACTCTCAATCATCAGTAAAGTAATAGATGGAATCATCAGCCGTGCTAATCCAGGACACTTGCTCAGCAATAACCTGCTCACTGGAACTTAGTTTGTATTCTGTCAGGGCCACTCAGCTCCTGGTCTCCTCATAGCCTTGGTGCAAACATGGACAATAACATTGGACTGCAAGATAAGAAGCAATTGCACTTGACTTTGAGGCTGTAGTTGACCAAGTTTGACATCAAGAAGCTCAAACAAAACTAGAGTAAATGGGAATGGGGGCGTACCCTACATTGGACAGTGTATTACATATAAAAGAAGATGGTTGTAGTTTTTAATGTCAATCACTTCAGCTCCAGGACATCACTGTAGAAGTTTCTTAGGGAAGTATACTAGCCCTAAAATCACATACAGCTCTTTCATCAATAACCTATTGCCCTTAATAATATTATAAATGGAGATATTTGCTGAAAATTGCACATTTTTCAGCACCACTGTCACTTCTCACATACAGAAACTGACCATGTCCATATATAGCAAAACGTGTACAGCATTTAGGCTTAGGCTAATAAGTGTTATTAACAATAACACCACAAAACAGTCAGGCAATGACCATTTCCAACAAGGTCGAATCTAACCATTCCCTTCTAGGTGGTTGAGGTTGCAAGTTTGGAAAATGCTGTTGATTGAATCTGAGTGAACTGCTATACCATTATTTTATATATAACACACACTGCTTCTACCATGCATCAGTGGTAAAGAGAGTGAATGTGAGTGATGGATGAGTCGACTGATTTGACCTAGTTGGTGTTGAGTTTCTCGAATGTTGATGGAGATGCACTCAGCTAGGCAAATGGAGTGTTTTTCCATAACACTCCTGACTTAAACCTCGTAGGTTGTGGACTGGCACTGTAGATACAGGAGATGAATTACTCACTGAAGAATTCATAACTTCTGATCTGCAGTTGCACCCCAGTACTTCTCTGGGCAGTTCAATTTCTGGTCAATGCATAACTCAAGTACTTTGATAGGAAGGAATTCAGTAGCTGGCATTTATTTGACATGAGTATTAATTCCAATTCCAATTCCCACTCAAAGTGTCATAGAATGACAAAGATATTCAGCCCAACTAGTCTGTGCTCGTGTAAGTATTCTCCCTGAGTCTATCCACATGAAGTTGCATGAAGCACTCTGGTCCATTTGGCACTTAAAATTCACTAGGCGCTCTGTTTCAGCAGTTATTATTCTAACAGTCACAAAATATTTATATTTAGTTCTGACTATTCTAACTTAGAGCAATTCATCAGAATTATTGGCTGATTCTCTCAGATGCCATCTTTATAGATGTGTTTTGTTCTTTCTAGTTAATCATTTGTGTGCAAAGTGACTCCACTTCTTGTGCTTAAAGCAGTGTTTTCCCTGAACTGGACATGGTTTCTTTTCTTCTGTGTGATGTCCTCCATTAGAGTTACATTCTGCTTGCTGGCTCTTTTTGAAATATTTCTTCCTATATTCTAATATGTTGTTCTCATTTGGCCTGGAGTGTCTCTCAAGCATAATGTAAAACTT